>NC_051178.1:57635989-57895988 GCF_013339695.2 Rhipicephalus sanguineus
GGGTATAATTTGTCATTGCATCAATGAGAGTGGGACCACTACTTTTCTGGCCCTATTCCCAGTATTCGGGTACATCTGTACGTAGCGCCATCTCTCGACGGCAGCAACAAATGACTCCTGGTTCAACACAGCAGAGACCGCCTGTAAAATTTTGGTAAAATTGCACTATCGTACTAGAAAGCGTGGGGTTTGTCAGTACAATTGAACAGCGCGACCAGAAACAAATGGCTCAGCATTGTAAAATATTAAACACTCTGGAAAACCATGCGATTCGCAGCGCGACACTGCAATTTTACCAGAGTGCTCCACTGAGCCTCTATTTTGTAGAACCAGGACTCACTTTGGAAACTAGCTTTTGTCGTCAGATTTGACTTTTTTTGCCTATTTTTCATTCAGTTGTGACATGTGCCCGAATCCAGGTCACTTTTTATATTATGACCGGGATGCTAGCATGCTAGTGCAGACAGTGTGCAGCATCAGGTAAAGCAGAGAAACATTCTGCTTCGGCATTGGAGCGATTGCTAAAAAATTGGTTCAAGGGCGATCGGGGTCATCGCTAGTTTTTCCGGCCGCTTACGCGACAAATCTAGGGGATTTATAGCTCCCTGCCACTTCTGCCGGCGTCCAGCTTTAGTGTGAATGCAGCAATCAAATTCCACATTTATCAAGCAAATTCCACATTTATCTTGAAGGAAAGAAGATTGCTTTTAAGGGCTCGTTTTTCTTTGTTAGACACAATATTATTTACAACTAACAGACAATAATGCCAAGGAAAGTATAGGGGATGATATTTGTAATAATTGGTAGATAAATGTGAAGAAAGTGGACGAAAAGATAACTTGCTGCCGGCAGGAACCGAAACTGCGACCTTCTTCAATCATTTATCACCACAATATTGCCACCTGTAGTAGTGGGTTATACGCAAAGGCAGAGGCACAGGCCACGAAAGTGCGCGCGATGTCCCTTTTGGCGAACAAGCTCAACCGACGCGTCTGGCAAGAGCCCTGTTACTCTACGTTAAATAAACCCTGCCTGGACCTCTGAAGCGACGTGACAAGTGGTGGAGGTGCTGGGTAGACCTCACGAATGTTGCAGACCCCTCCTGGAAGTCGCACCACAAGCCCAGTGCCACTCAACACTCCCGTGCATCGGGCCAGCCGCAGGATCAGGGGATTGCCTCCCGAAGCCGAAGCGGACGTTACGGTGCGTACCACTTCGAGCGGTATGACCAGCACTTCCGTTCAAACCACCCCAAGCGGTACGGAAAGCACGATGGTGAATCGCTACACACTTGAGAGCCCACAAGTTCCGACGCCATTCCATGGCACGGTGCTCGAAGACGTCGAAGACTGGTTGGTCGACTTCGAGCGCGTGGCTGCCTTGAACGAATGGGACGACGCAGCGAAACTACGACGTGTGTACTTCTACTTGGAGGACGGAGCACGTACGTGGTACCAGAACCGCGAGGAACAGCTGACGTCGTGGCGCGAATTCTGCCGTCGGCTGCTAGACACTTACACCAGTGCTGATCGCCACGAGCGAGCGGAACGAGCGATACAGGCCCGCATCCAGATGCCCAACGAAACTGTGACGACCTATGTCGAAGATATGACGCGCCTGTTCAGACGAGCTGATCCAAGAATGGCGGAGGAGAAGAAGTTGCGGCATCTGATGCGAGGAGTCAAGGAGCAGCTTTTCGCTGGTCTTGTACGGAGCCCTCCGAAGACGGTCGCCGAGTTCTTATCCGAGGCCGTCACAATGGAAAAGATGCTTCAGCATCGGTCCACCCTGTACGAGCGGCAAGTCAACAGTACGTCCGATGCTCAGGTTTTCACGGCTATCGGGAGCAACACCGAGTATCTGCGAGAACTCATTCGCTCTGTAGTACGCGAGGAGCTGCAAAAGGCCGCCGCACCACCCCTACCTACGGTGAGCTCCATTGCAAGCATCATAAAGGACGAGTTACACCAGGCCCTCCTGGATCCTGTGACTCTCGCTACCACCACGGCAGTGCCGACTGAATACCGCCGTGCGACCTACGCGGAAGCCTTGAAGCGCCCTGCTTCCTCTCCCCCGCTATTCGTACATGCACCTCCCACGGTTTCCCTCCAGTCGGCGCAGCAGCTACAGTACTGCGAAGATACACGTACATCGCCACCTTTCGTTTACGCCGGTCCTGTCGCACATCGTTCGGAACAACCAGTACATTACATCGACGATAGACGCCCGTCCCCTCGGAAATCCGATGTTTGGCGCACTCCAGATCACCGGCCTCTGTGCTTCCACTGCGGTGAAGCAGATCATTTGTACCGCCAGTGCCCATACCGGCGCCTCGGACTGCGGGGCTTTTCTGCATATTCGCCGCCTCCCGGTATGGCCAGCGACCCCGGGACATTGAGGACTACCTGGCTCAGCAGCGCGTGCCACCGCCTGCCGGGCGGCAGTCGCGCTCACCGTCGCCGAGGCGATTTTCATCTCCGCCCCAGCGATATGCTGGCGCTCGGTCCCCCAGTCCCCGCCGGGAAAACTAACCAAAGCGACCTTTGGAGGCGAGGTCGCTGGCAGTCGACGTGCTGAAGACCTCCGATCGACGCAAACAAGAAAGGGTGCAGATACGATTCAACGGGATGGCCGGCGTTCTCTCGATATACCGGTGCTGATTGACGGTTATGCGGTTAATGCTTTAGTGGATACCGGGGCTGACTATTCGATATTAAGCGGGAAAATGGCCACACTTTTGAAGAAGGTAATCACGCCCTGGCATGGCTCGCAGATCCGAATGGCTGGTGGCCACGTCGTCACTCCGCTGGGAACCTGCACGAGTAGAGTTCGGATTTGCGGTTCTACCTTCGTAGCAAGTTGCCTTGTGCTACGTGAATGTTCCCGCGACGTCATTCTTGGTGTTGACTTCCTGCAGGAGTATGGGGCTGTTATTGATCTCCAAGAGTGTCGTATCACTTTCTCAGTCGACCGAGCAATCGACGGGCAGGACGATCAACGGCGTGCCGACGTTCTTCGCGTTTCTGCCGACAGTGTAACGCTCCCGCCACGAGCCAGTGTCATAGTCGACGTCACATGCTGTGGATTACGAAATGGTGAAGCGCTCGCAGAAAGTAACCTCGAACACCTGCTGACAAAAGGTGTTTGTGCGGCTCGGAGTATCATATGGCTTCGTAATGGCCGATCTCAACTGCTTGTTACGAATTTCAGTAACGAACATCGACACCTTTTGCGCGGCACTTCGTTAGCGTTTGCAGACGAAATAGCAAACGTTCGGAACTGCTTCACATCTGAGGCAGTCGAGCCCGCAGATACGTCACTGGCCAATATCGATATAAATTCTGACCTGTCGTCCGATAATCAGACAGCACTGCGGAGGCTCTTGCTTGAATTCCAGTCATGCTTCGCCAGTTCTTCTAAGGTGCGCCAGACTTCCATCACTAGGCACAGGATAATTACTTACGACGACGCACGCCCGATACACCAGCAACCTTACCGCGTGTCAACAAAAGAACGCGAAGCGATTCGAACGCAAGTCCGAGAAATGCTTGACGACGGCATCATCGAACCTTCCAACAGTGCGTGGTCATCTCCGGTCGTCCTAGTCAAAAAGAAAGACGGAACGCTACGTTTTTGCGTCGACTACCGGAAGTCGAACAACGTGACTAAAAAAGACGTGTACCCGCTGCCACGTATCGACGACTCATTAGATAGGCTACGCCGTGCCCAGTATTTTTCCTCCCTGGATTTAAAAAGCGGGTATTGGCAGATCGAGGTAGACGAGAGGGACCGCGAGAAAACGGCATTTGTGACCCCCGACGGCCTCTATGAATTTCGAGTACTACCTTTCGGTTTGTGTTCAGCACCGGCAACTTTCCAGCGAATGATGGACACTGTACTTTCTGGACTGAAGTGGCAGACTTGTCTCGTGTACCTCGATGATGTAGTCGTCTTTTCTGAAACGTTCGAGCAACATCTCCACCGCCTGCGTAGTGTCCTAGAGGCTATTCGATCGGCAGATCTCACACTCAAACCAGAAAAGTGTCACTTTGGTTATGAAGAGCTCAAGTTCCTCGGCCATGTAGTGAGCGCCAGAGGAGTCCGACCCGATCCTGACAAGCTTACCGCTGTAGCAACATTTCCGGCTCCTACCGACAAGAAGGCTGTCCGGCGCTTCCTGGGCTTGTGCGCCTATTATCGACGGTTTATTGAAGGCTTTTCCAAGATAGCGGAACCCTTGACTCGCCTTACAAGAGATGACACGCCATTTGTTTGGGATAACGAGCAACAGGCTGCTTTTGCCGCACTACGACAGCGCATGCAGTCAGCACCCGTTCTTGCACATTTTGACGATGATGCTGACACCGAGGTGCATACTGACGCCAGCAACATCGGCCTCGGCGCAGTGCTCGTCCAGCATCAACACGGAGAGGAGAGAGTAATAGCCTATGCCAGCCGCTCCCTGTCCAGTGCCGAGGCGAATTACTCGACCACAGAGAAAGAATGCCTCGCAGTCGTATGGGCGATCACCAAGTTTCGCCCTTACCTCTATGGTCGTCCATTCAAAGTGGTGACAGACCACCATGCCCTGTGCTGGTTGGCAAACATACGTGATCCCTCAGGACGACTGGCCCGGTGGAGCTTGCGCCTAGAGGAATTTGATGTAACCATCGTCTATAAGTCTGGCCGGAAGCACGAAGACGCTGATACACTGTCGCGTGCACCCATTCATCTCGTCAACCAAGAAGCAGAGAACGATGACGGTTTCCTGGGCGCCCTTAGCTCATCGGACTTGAGCAGACGGCAGCGAGACGATGAAGAAATTCGACCGGTCATCGATTATTTAGAGGGTCGTAGCACAGTTATACCACACCATCTATCCCGCGTGTTGACATCATTCTGCCTCCGAGACAATGTCCTGTACAAGAAAAACACTCGTTCTACGAGCCGCGCTTACCTCCTCGTGGTTCCAAGGGACATGCGGGACGACGTCCTCTTCGCTTGTCATGACGAGCCCACATCTGGCCACCTAGGCTACTCACGAACCTTCGCTAGAGTAGGCGAGACTTACTATTGGCCCGGACTTTCGGCAAGCGTCAAGCAGTACATCCAAGGCTGTCGTGAATGCCAGCGCCGGAAGACATCATCCCGTAAGCCGGCTGGACTACTTCAACCAATTGACCCTCCTCATAAGCCATTTGACCAAGTTGGCATGGACCTTCTCGGCCCTTTTCCTCTGTCTACCGACGGCAACAAATGGGTGATTGTCGCAACTGACTATCTGACACGGTATGCCGAGACGGAGGCGGTCCCACGAGCCACGGCTTCCGAGGTAGCACAGTTCTTCATGTGCCACGTCGTACTGCGTCACGGTGCTCCCTCTGCAGTCATAACCGATAGAGGCACAGCGTTCACTGCGCAGCTCATGGATGAAGTTTTTCGATTAAGCAACACTAAACATCGAAAGACGACTGCCTACCATCCGCAGAGCAACGGACTTACCGAGCGGTTAAATAAGACCGTCACAGACATGATCTCCATGTATATCGACGTCAAACACAAAACATGGGATCGGATTTTACCTTACGTGACGTTCGCTTATAACACCGCCGTGCATGAGACAACGCGATTCACACCATTTCGCCTTCTCTACGGCCGCGAGGTTCAGACGATGTTGGACGCTATGCTTCCTTGTCAAGACGCTGATCAGTTAACAACTGACGCCGAAGAATTTGCAGAGCGTGCAGAGGAAGCTCGCCAGCTCGCGCGACTACACATCGGTCTGCAGCAACAGGCAGATGCACGACGCTACAACGTCCGCCACAGAGACGTATCCTACAGTCCAGGAGACAAAGTTTGGGTGTGGACCCCTGTTCGTCGCCGTTGCCTCTCCGAAAAGTTGCTGAGCAGATACTTCGGTCCGTATAAGGTGTTACGCCGCGTGAGCGACGTAAACTACGAAGTGGTTCCGGACACTGCGTCGTCAACTGGAACACAACGAAGACAACCGAGCTCCGACATAGTTCATGTCGTGCGCATGAAGCCTTATTTTGCGCGTTCATAATTTTCCTACCGTTCATTTTTTTTGTTTCCTTTATTTGTGCCACTAGCATCGCCTCACCGTTCATTGACTGCGCGCGTAACATTTCACCATTGTCCATTCGCGTTGTGTAAGCTGCTTTGTTTTTTTTTCTCTTACAACTACCTTGCAGCATCGAGCCGATGCTCTTTTTCGCGGAGGAGGGAATAATGCCAACTGTAGTAGTGGGTTATACGCAAAGGCAGAGGCACAGGCCACGAAAGTGCGCGCGCTGTCCCTTTTGGCGAACAAGCTCAACCGACGCGTCTGGCAAGAGCCCTGTTACTCTACGTTAAATAAACCCTGCCTGGACCTCTGAAGCGACGTGACAATATAGAAAATACGAGTTTTGTTGTTCTTAGCCGCGGTTCAGTGGTAAAATCAGATGAGGAAATGAATTTAACGCTATCAAATTTTCTTTGTTCAGAAAGCCAAACCAGTTCCGAATGACAAGTGTGGAAATCCTTTACAATGCACAACAAGCTTCTGTGGTTCTTCAGCAGAAAAACATGCGTTCTGTCTGAACAGAACTTATTTACTTTATTATACGAGAACAAAAGGTGACATTGCTTTAAAGACTCCTCTGCTCTAGTGAGGTGCTCCATAGCGAATACATTGGGACATTGAAAAGGCAGCCTTGGTAAAATTTGACTCAAGCAAGCTGATTTTATATGAATTTACTGTGTTTTGATAGATCAGTGTGCTACTCTGACTGCGGCAGGTGAGTCCTTCCCAAATATAATTGCCCTAGTCGAGCGTCATTGCTAGAAGAAAGGATCCACTATCGTCATAAAATACCTTGCGCATCTGAGTGTCGCACTTGTTACGTACAGTTCGATGCGACGTTCGTGCACTGGAACTACAGGGAAATGCTAGATTTCACTCTCACCAATAGTTGCTTCCAAATGAAAAACGTTGGCAAATCTTAACTCGTGAATCGTAGCGTGTCACTTTGTTCGTAGAAACGTGCGCTGATTTCTCCAACATTTTGGGAAATGCCGTTTCGCAAGAAAAAACAACACATTTCCCCTCATTAAGAGTTGTAGAAGGTGTTTCCACTGTGCATCTCAAGAACAGTGTTATTTTATTTTGCACCATCCCAGGAAAATTTGTACCTGCTTATTCCAGTAAACTGAGTAAAAAAAAAACTCCGAACATATACATTGCTATTCACTTTCCATGCAGGATGCAGTGCTGTGGAAATGCAAAAAAAAGAAACAAACACACATACGCCAGCCCTGCGCGAAAAGCGCAGCACAAACACGGCGAAAGCTGGAATAGCGGCATCTCTAGAGCCCGTTATAAACTATCTTGGGGCTACTAATACAAGGACACTAGCAAGGTACCCACTACGCCACAAATCATGATTTTACAGCCAAAGCTGGCATGAGATCACAGCAAGGGCCGTTTTTGGCGCCGTGGTTGTCTGCCGCTAGCGTCCGTAACCACTATCGCGCGAAATAAGAAAAAAAGACGCCAGGCCTGCGCTGAAACCGCAGCACAGTCACAGCGAAAGCTGGAAGAGCGGCGTTTCTATAGCCCGTTGTAAGCTCTCTCGGGGCTACAATACAAGTACCCTAGAAAGGTACCCACTACGCCATAAATCACAATTTTTGTGAAGTTGGGAAGCACCTTCTAAGCCATTATTTGTCATTCTGCGGAGAAACGAGGCACCAGCTGCGCGTCTGTAAGGCATTATGTGAACTTTGTTGAGGCGACGACTAATGACGATGAAGAATTATGGCTCAGCTCTTTGTAATGGGTTGGAAGCTTTAAACGGCCCACCAGTTATGTAATTTGCCTTGGGTGACGTCCAGTCGCTAGTTCCCTCTCCCGTCATGCTGTATAACATACGTTGACGTGGGAGAGAGACAGGGGGGGGGGATGAAGAACTTTACTGAGACCCCGAGGAAATGGATCATGCGCTTATGGGCTTCCTTGGCAACCAATTCAAGTGAACTTGCGAGGAACCCACTACGCTATAAATCATTGTATATTTTACTGAGACCCCGAGGAAATGGATCATGCGCTTATGGGCTTCCTGGGCAACCAATACAAGTGCACCTGCGAAGAACCCACTACGCTATAAATCATTGTAATTTTTGAGAAGTAGGGCAGCAGGCACTCTGCCATTTTTCGTCATTCTACGGAGAGCGTTGGTACCTACTAAACGCATGTAAGGCATTATGCGCACTTTATTGATGCTGTGTCGGATGACGATGAAGAATTATGGCAGAGCCCTTTGCAATGGGTTGGAAGCATTCAACAACCTACTCGTTGCGCAATTCGCATTGTGTGACGCCTGGTTACAGAATTCGCGTTGTGCGACGCTTGGTGCTTATTTTACTCTTCTACCACGCTATATTGCATTTGCTAATGCTGTGCCTTCCCGACATGAAGCCTTTATAGGACCTTTTTTCAAAGCAGTTTCAAGCACCGGCATGGCTTCGAGGTTGAATACTGGGCTCCCACGCAGAGGGCCCAGGTTCGAACCTCGTTCCATCCTGGAGTTTTTTTATTTCGATTTTTTTTCTTATTTCGAGCGATACTGGTTCCGGACACCGGCGGCGGCGGCGGCGGCGGCGGACAACTACGGCGGGAAAAACGGCCGGTGAAATGATCTCATAACAGCTTTCGCTGTAAAAAAAAAGACGCCAGGCCTGCGCGGAAAGCACAGCTCAGCATCAGCGAAAGCTCGAAGAGCGGCATTTCTGGAGCCCGTTATAAACTAGACTTTATACACGACGCAAATTTGTATGTGTATTTCTGAATCAATATTTATTAAGCCGAAGGGCAGATTTCGAAAATGAAAAAGTACAACAGCAGGGTACCCACTACGCCACAAATCATAATTTCTGTGAAGTTGGGAAGCACCCACCACAATATTATTCGTAATTCTGCGGAGAAGTGAGGTACGATCTGTAAAGCATTATGTGCAGTTTGTTGATGCGACAGTTCATGACGATGAAGATGTATGGCTGAGCCCTTTGTAATGGATTGGAAGCTTTAAACGACCCATTGGTTACGTAATTCGCGTTGTGTGACGCCCGGTCGTTATTTAACTCTCCCACCATGCTTTATAACATACGTCAACGTGAGAAAGAGAGAGAGGGGGGAATTACATTATTGATACATCGAGGAAATAGATCATGGGAGCCTTATGGGCTTCCTTGGCGACTAATAGAGGTGAGCTTGCGAGGAACCCACTACGCTATATATCATGATAATTTTTTGTGAATTAGGGAAGCAGACACTATGCAATTTTTTGTCATTCTGCGGAGAACCATGGTACACGCTAAGGACCTGTAAGACATTATGTGCGCTTTGTTGATGCTGCGGCTGATGACGATTAAGAATTATGGCAGATCTCTTTGTAATGGGTTGAAAGCATTCAACAACCCACTCGTTGCGTAATTCGCATTGTGTGACGCCTGGTCACAGAATTCGCGTTGTGTGACGCTTGGTTGTTACTTTACTCTTCTACCACACTACATTACATATTGTTACGGATGATATGGGTTTATTTACAATGAGGTCAATGAAGCGGCAGGCAAAAGACAAGGGACGATCCGATGATCCGAGCACCAAATCCCTCGCGCCCGTTCTTCTTCTTCGTTCTTCTTTCGCGCTCTTCCAGCGCCGCGTTACATTTTCCTCGGGGCCAGACGAAGCTCACCGAGCAAGTCAGAGGGCTCGCTGAGTGCAGGGCTTCAGTCGTGCAACATGGACAAGTTGTGTCTTGCGTGAACGGCGGTTGCCAGCTGTCACTTTCGCGATGACGTAGGTGACGTCGCTCAAACCTTTAACGACGACGAATGGACCGGTGTACTTAGAAAGAAGCTTTTGGCAAAGTCCCTGCTTTCTTAGTGGTGTCCACAACCATACGAGATCACCTGTTGCAAAGGTGACTGGCAAATGTCTTGCGTCGTAACGGGCCTTAGCACGGGAATGGGACGAGAGAGTTCTGAGCCGGGCCAGTCGACGTGCTTCTTCAGCGCGACACAATGTCTGCGCGACACTTGCGTTTTCGTTGGTCGAGAAAGGAAGCACGGTGTCGAGGAAACTTTGAGGATGGCGAGCGTAGAGCAGAAAGAAAGGTGTATAACCTGTTACTTCGTGTTTGGCGGTGTTAAAGGCATACGTTATGAAAGGTAGTACGGCATCCCAGTTCTTATGATCCGCGGAGACATACATTGAAAGCATGTTTATGATGGTACGATTGGTACGCTCAGTTAGCCCGTTGGTTTGCGGGTGGTAAGGCGTGGAATGCCGATACTGGCACCCACAGAGCCGTAGTAGTTCTTCGACAACGTCAGCGGTGAACTGCCGGCCACGATCACTTATTACCACACGGGGAGCTCCGTGACGCAGGATAATCGAATGCAGTAGGAACCAGGACACATCAGATGAGGTGGCTGAAGCAAGTGCCATCGTCTCAGTGTAACGTGTTAGATAATCCACGCAGACGATAATCCAGCGGCGTCCGGTGGAAGACTTCGGGAAAGGGCCGAGCAAATCTATGCCGACTTTTTCGAAAGGCGAAGTCGGTGGCGTAACTTGTTGCAGTGTACCTGCAGGAAGAGCAGTCGGTTGCTTGTGGCGTTGGCATACATCACAACTGGCGACGTAGTGCTTCGTCGTCTTCCACAGTCGAGGCCAGTAGAACCGCTGTCGGATGCGATGAAGCGTCCGAGCAAAGCCAAGGTGCCCAGACGTAATGTCGTCGTGCATTGCTCGGAACACCGCAAGGCGCAAGCGTTCTGGGACGACTAGAAGCAGTGGGGCACCATTACTTGAGTAATTCTTGCGGTACAAAACACCGTCACGAATCACAAATTGCGTTGAGTGTCGAGATCTGTTGGTGGCATCAATAATTGGTCTCAGTGATGGGTCGCGCAGCTGCTCCTGACTGAAGATGCCCATACTCGGAAAGTCCAAGGAGACCGTCGCAAGGTAATTGTCGAAATCGTCGTCATCGGTGCTTGTAGTTGGAGACGGTAGACGAGATAAGCAATCGGCGTCGGCGTGGCATCGCCCACTCTTGTAGGCAACAGAAAAGTTATATTCCTGAAGCCGCAAAGACCAACGAGCCAACCGGCCCGCTGGGTCACGTAATCCGACAAGCCAACATAGGGAATGATGATCGGTTACGATCTTGAAATGTCGGCCGTACAAATAAGGTCTGAACTTGTGTATGGCGAAAACAACTGCGAGGCACTCCAGTTCTGTTACAGTATAATTGCTTTCAGCCTTTGTCAGAGCACGACTTGCATACGCAACGACGTGTTGGCGTCCGTCATGAAACTGGACGAGGACGGCACCAACGCCCACTCCACTTGCATCGGTATGCAGTTCTGTGAGTGCCTCCGTGTCGAAATGATGCAGAAGGGGCCCAGAAGTGAGCAAAAACTTCAACTGTTCGAAAGCAGCCTCATGCTCAGCGGTCCACCGGTAGGGGGTGTCCTTTCGAAGCAAGTCTGTCAGTGGATGAGCTAGCTGGGCGAAGTTTTTAATAAACCGGCGAAAATAAGAACAAAGGCCCAGGAAACTACGAAGGTCCTTCACCGTCTTTGGTGGCTTGAAGTTGCGGACTGCAGTGATCTTGTTGGGATCTGGTCGTATGCCGTCCTGGTCGACTAGATATCCAAGAACAACGGCTTGGCGCTCACCGAAGTGGCACTTCTTGGAGTTTAAAATAAGACCAGCTTGTTTGATACAACTGAGAACAACGCTGAGCCGCTGGTTATGCTCGTGGAAAGTCCTGCCGAAAATAATCACGTCATCGAGATAACACATACAAATCTCCCATTTGAGACCGCGAAGTATGGAGTCCATGAATCGCTCGAAGGTTGCCGGAGCGTTACATAAGCCAAACGGCATAACGTTAAACTCAAATAAGCCGTCGGGCGTAACGAAAGCAGTCTTTTCTCTGTCAGACGGATGCATTGGTATCTGCCAGTACCCAGACCTGAGGTCGACGGATGAAAAGTACGAGGCGGAGTGCAGGCAATCAACAGCATCGTCGATGCGTGGTAAAGGATACACGTCTTTCTTCGTGACGGCGTTAAGGCGGCGGTAGTCGACACAAAATCTCCATGAGTCGTCTTTCTTTTTGACGAGTATAACCGGAGCTGCCCAGGGGCTGCATGACTCCTGAATAACGCCCTTCTGCAGCATGTCGTTGACCTGTTCGGCGATCACTTTCCTTTCCGAAGGGGATACGCGGTAAGGCTTCTGGCGTATCGGTGTAGCATCTCCCGTGTTGATACGGTGGTGCATACGGGAGTTTGGCAGCGTGAAACAATGATCGCTTTGCGCAAAATCAAAGACTGGCGCGTACCTGGCGAGTACCTCTTGGAGAACATCCAGCTCAGTAGAAGACAGCGACTTGTTTATCATGCGCCGCAAGTCGGCTGAGTAGTCAGGAGTTGGTGGACGGATGTCTCGAGACCCTTCAACCGTCCGGACGTTAATTGTGGTCATCTCCTCAAACGTTCCCAATTTCAATCCGGCTGGCAGACAGACAGACTCTGCAGAAGCGTTGACTGTCCACAAGAGAGCACGTCCGTCGATAACTTGAATAAACGACCGAGGGACCAGCACATTCTTCTTAAGGGCGTTGGTATGATCTGGTTCCACTAGGCCGCTGCAGGATCCCAACAGGACACGAGAAGAGCACACGGGAATAAACATGGCTGAATGACCAGGGATCAACGCTTCTTCTGACAACGAAAGAACGTCGGCGGGTTGAGCCCGAAAATCGTCAATTACGGCAGTTGGCAACGTGCTTTGGAGAATAATTTCCCCAGTCCCACAGTCAAGTGTAGCGCCACATTCTCGCAGGAGGTCTATCCCTAAGATAACACTATGAGTAGCTTGCGCCAATACAACGAATTCTGCTCTAAAACTTTGTCCTCCAATCGTTACTAAAGCCGAACAAACACCAACGGGGCGCAACATTTCTCCTCCAACTCCACGAAAAGTTTCATTGCGATCCCACACAAACATAACCTTATGTCCTAAAAAGTGATTTTTAAAATGAAGGCTCATCACCGAAATAGTCGCACCAGTATCTACAAGAGCTACAGTGTTTACACCGTCTATACAGACACGCACTTTGTTCTTCAACATCACAGCAGAAGGAGGAATTGGCGAATCGGACCGTCCCGCGACCGCACCTCCATCGGTCGCACCAGCTAGTTTCCCAGCTGGGGAGGAGAAGGCGACCGACGACGCGGGGACGGCGAACGGCGTGGTCGTCTCGAAGGCGGCGTAAGGCTTCGCTCGGATGCTGGGGACTCGTCACGCAATCTGTTAGGCCACTGCTGTCGTAGAGGGCTAACGATAGATGGAGATGTCGAGGTTTCGTGTACACGAGCCGGGTATGCCGAGAAACGTGGCGCTCGCGGCTGGCGGCGACAGAAGCGTGAGATATGCCCTCGGAGGCCGCACGTGTAGCATATTGGCACGTCACGGTTCAAATTGGTAGTAGCAGAGGCTCGCGGAGTTGGGTAGTATTCCGCAGGCGCACGTCGTGACGTCTCGTAGTAGTCTGCAGGAGGACGTTGTGGTGTCGGGGAATATTCCGCAGCAGCACGACGGGGTGGTGACGTCCGGCGGCGACCGTGACTTGTCGGGAGCGATCGGAAGCTCGTGCTGGAGTGCGCCTCTTCAGATTGTGGTCGATACTCGATGCGACGCTCTCGCTTCCAGAAGGATGGTGGTTCGGGAAACTCGTCGAATGCGCATTGATAGCCAGCCGCTGCTCCCTGAAGCCGTGCTAGCTCTTCTTGAACTACTCGACGCACGATCAGAGGGAGGTCTTCGCAGGCGGCGACGTCCATACTTGCAACCGTAGGGACGTTGTCCAAGCGCCCGAACTTCGGCAAAATTCGTCGGGTCTTCAGCGCCTCGAATGCCCGACATTGCTGCCTAAACTCGGAAGGTGTGTGCAGGTTTTCCCGTGTAATTAAAAAGCTATAAACATCTTCAGCGATGCCCTTTAACAGATGTCCGACCTTGTCTTCGTCGGACATGTTCGTGTTCACAATGCCACAAAGCTTCAGTACTTCCTCGATGTACGTCGTACACGTTTCGCCGGGCAGTTGTGCTCTACGTGCGAGTGTCTGTTCAGCCTTCTTTTTCTTGGAACTTGTGTCCCCAAAGCAGGCCTTCAGTTCCTCAACAAAAGTCGGCCAAGTGGTCAGCACGTGTTCATGGTTCTCAAACCAAAGCAGGGCGGTCCCGGCGAGAAAGAATGCCACGTTCACGAGCTTCGCTGACGTACTCCATTCGTGATAGCGGCTCACTCTTTCGTAGTGCTTTAACCAATCGTCCACGTCTTCATCGGTCCTACCTGAGAATATGCGTGGCTCAGGTGCCCAGTAGCTGGGTTGTCTCGGTCGGTGGCTGCCTTGCTCCGTGACACCGGTTGGTGCGTGGGCGTTGCCGGCCGACGTGCCTTCGCGGGCGTCGGTCATGTCGGTGTGTTCCGGAGGTAGTCCAGCTAGGCGTCGGCTTCTTCGAAGGTCGTCTGCGACAGTGTTGTCCAGGGCGTCGGTTACCCCGCACCAGTCCACCAAAACTGTTACGGATGATATGGGTTTATTTACAATGAGGTCAATGAAGCGGCAGGCAAAAGACAAGGGACGATCCGATGATCCGAGCACCAAATCCCTCGCGCCCGTTCTTCTTCTTCGTTCTTCTTTCGCGCTCTTCCAGCGCCGCGTTACAATATGTTAATGTGGCTCCTTCCCGACATGAAGCCTGTATAGGGTCTTTTTGCAAAGCATTCTCAAGCACCGGCACGGCTCTGAGGAACAATACTAGGCTCCCACACAGAGGCCCAGGTTTGAACCTCGTTCCATGCTGTACATTTTTTTCTTATTTCATTCCTTTTTGTTATTGCGCGTGATAGTGATTACGGACACCGGCGGCGGCGGCGGACAACTACGGCGCCAAAAATAGCCGTTGTTGTGATCTCATAGCAGCTTTCGCTATAAAACGAAACAATTCTCAAGGATCGCCGAGGCGCTAACGCACCTCAGGAAAACCGAAGTGGAATTCAAGTGGGGTACGGCACAATTCCAAGCATTTCAAGAACTGAAATGACGCCTGCAAACGCCGTCGATACTTGCGCACTTCGGCGGATACGCCGACACGGAAATCCACACCGACGCAAGCAGCGTAGGGCTCGCAGCCATCCTAATGCAGATGACTAACGGACTTGAAAGGGTTATCTGTTATGGTACAGTAAGACTTTGATCTGGGCGAGTGTTGCGTATTCTTTTCCATCGGCTCAGTTGCGCTGTGACTTCCCATTGTCAATTATGCCAGCCGGTCGCTATCTAAGGCGGGAATCAACTATTCCACAACAGAAAAGGTGCCTTGCGATAATCTGGGCTGCATGAAAGTTTCACCCCTATATTTACGGCAGGCCTTTCAAAGTTGTGAGCGACTGCCACGCCTTGTGTTGGCTAGGTAACTTTAAGAACCCTTCAGGTCGATTCGCATGGTGGAGTCTGCGACTTCAGGAATTCGACATTACCGTCGTTTACATGTCCGGACAAAAGCACTCCGACGCCGACTGCCTGTCCCGTGCCCCCGTTGACCCACCGCAACACGACGACCAGGATGGTGGCTACTTTATGGGGACCTTAAGTGCTGATGACTTCGCCGAACGACCCGGAACTCAAGAGTCTTGTGCAATACCTCGAGGGCAAGGCTACTGTTGTTCCAAAGTTATTCAAGCGAGTACTGGCGTCATTTCTCTTGCAGAATGGCGTTCTCATAAAAAATTAGCCTCGTATGTGCGTGCTTCGCTGCAAATGTCGTCGAAAGACGATAGTCTTCTGCCGGCCGTTCCTGCGCCGTTTTAGCGCAGCCTAAGAAACACTAACATTTTCGGCGCAGCCTAAGAAACACTAGAGTGTTTAGAATTATGTATCTATCGGTTCTCTAGTAAAGGAACACACCACCTGATACTTGCGTATTGATTTTGTGCCTCAGATATGCTTAGTATTTGCTTTTTTATCGACAATGTTCACAAGTATTAACGCAGCTACCAGTTGAAGATGGCTGGGCTTTCAGCAAGTGGTTAAACTTTGACCGTGTGGCTAAATCGTGTGACAGACAGACAGACAGACAGACAGACAGACAGACAGACAGACAGACAGACAAAAATTTATGCGTTTAAGTATCCCAAGAAAGACTATCCTCTTTAAAGCTTCTCGTCACTCCGGGCCAACTACCTCCTCGTAGTACCTTCAGCGTTACGTCCAGAGGTTCTGGAAGCCTTACACGACGACCCGACGGCTGGACACCTCCGTGTTTCCCGCACGCTCGCGAGAATACAAGAAAAGTACTACTGGCCTTGTGTCACTGCCGACTTCACCCACTACGTAAAGACGTTGGCGAGACTGTCAGCGACGGTCTCGCCAACGTCTTTACGTAGTGGGTGAAGTCGGCAGTGACACAAGGCCAGTAGTACTTTTCTTGTATTCTCGCGAGCGTGCGGGAAACACGGAGGTGTCCAGCCGTCAGCCGGAGGTGTCCAGCCGTCAGCGACGGAAGACACCACCGACAAGGCCAGCCGGACTCCTTCAGCCGATCGAGCCACCTCACCGGCCGTTCCAGCAAATTGGGATGGATTTACTAGGGCCGTTCCCGACGTTGAATTCTGGAAACAAATAGATCGCCGTAGCTACTGACTACCCCTCTCACTACGCCGAGACATGGGCCTTGCCCAAAGGCAGTGACGCCGAGGTAGCCGAGTTCTTCGTTGAAAACATCGTCCTGCGTCATGGCACCCCAGAGGTCCTCATTAATGGCAGAAGTACGGTCTTTACTGCGGACCTAACTCAGGCGATCTTGGGATACAGCCAGACCAGCCACCACCGCACCACCGTCTACCACCCACAGACCAATGGTCCCACGGAGCGCCTAAATAAGACCATCGCCGACATGCTGGCCATGTACGTCGACGCCGAACACAAAACGTGGGATGGCATCCTTCCATACGTGACCTTTGGATAGAACACGGCCGTACAAAAAACGACGCAGATGACGCCCTACAAGTTCGTCTACGGAAGGGACCCGGCAACGACGCTCAACGCCATGTTACCCAACGTCCCCGACGAAGAAAACCTCGACGTCACTGTTTACCTTCAGCACGGCGAAGAAGCCCGACAGCTCGCCCGCCAACGCATCAAGAATCAGCAGATGACAGACAGCTGCCGTTAAAATCTTCGAGGACGCTTCGTGGAATACCAGTCCGACGACAGTGTTTGGCTCTGGATGCGTAAACGCCTACATGGACTCAGTCAGTAGCGTACCAACTCGTTCGCTAGTGGGGGGGGGGTGTCTGGAGTCGCTCACTCTGTCGACCGTATATATATATATATATATATATATATATATATATATATATATATATATATATATATATATATATATATGTCTGTTCTCATTAATATTGTGTATAACAAAGAAGACGAGCCCTAGAAATTAACACTTCTTTCCTTCATTCATAGCGAGGGTCTCGTTCTGGCAGACTTGATGCTTTCAGGTAGTATGCGAGGGATTATTGGTCAGCTGCCAGCTCGTAATAAGTTCACGTGCTACGTGACGCCAACAAGGCAGAGAAAGTGTGTTCCACACTCGCCGTCATGGCTACTGGCGGCGCTGACTGACGCTCCCATGTTTAAATGCACACATATACCGTATAAAGTGGACGGTGGGATGGCCGCCGCGGTAGCTCAGTTGGTAGAGCATCGGACGCGTTATTCGAAGGTCGCAGGTTCGGTCCCTGCCCGCGGCAAGCTATCTTTTCGTTCATTTTTCTTTCTTCACAGTTACCTTACATTTATTACTGAAAACATCCCCTATACTTTCCTTGGCATTATTGTCTGTTAGTTCTCATTAATATTGTGTATAACAAAGAAAACGAGCCCTTGAAATTAACACTTCTTTCCTTCATAGATAGATAGATAGATAGATAGATATTGTGAGGCAACGTTTAAGACTCTCAAGACCCTTTTTTATTGTCCCGAGTATGAGCCCCACAACACAAACACAGCTGGTGATGATGAATATGTACATATGAGAACATGAAGGGCATAAACAATGCTCACACTAATGTCCCCGCGCGGGAGATTAGTGTGAGAATTGGCGGGAAAGGTACGCCGAACGAATGGCTTCAGACGCGATACGTGCACCACAATATATATATATATATATATATATATATATATATATATATATATTGTAGAATGGATAGGGCGCAAACAGGGGCGCCAGTGAAAGACGAAGACGAGGACGGTTGTTGGTGCTCGTGCTTGCTCCGCTTCGGACTGCTGGTCGCTGAACCTGTGCTGTTTATTCATTAAACGCTCCGCGGACTCAACGCTAAACGCGTACCATCAAGTGGTGGAGAGTGCTGGTTCTCTTTTACACCCTGGAACTCCGCAACCGGACTCTACCTTCCCTGTCAACCATGCCCGACGACGTCGCACAGCAGCATGCTGCCACACCCCCAGCTCGTCGCTGTCCCGGTATTCTAAGGGAGCGCGACCCAGTCATCTTCAGCGGTACTGATGAGCAGGACGTCGAAGACTGGCTCTCTTCGTACGAAAGAGTGAGTGTCAACAACAAGTGGGACGATAACGACAAACTCGGCCGCGTCCAGTTCTACCTGAGAGGAGTCGCGGAACTCTGGTTTAACAACCATGAGGCTGAGATTACCACCTGGGCCTCTTTCAAAACGACTTTCGCGGACGTATTCGGCCGACCGACAGTGCGCAAGCTCCGTGCAGAGCAGCGCTTGCGTGATCGCGCCCAACTGTCTGGAGAGTGTTTCACTTCCTATATTGAGGACGTCGTAGGCCTCCGCCGCCGCTTCAATCCTGCCATGTCCGAGGCCGACAAAGTCAAGCATATCATGAAAGGCATCGACGACGATGCGTTCCACATGCTTGTGGCCAAAAACCCTCAAACAGTCACGGACGTCATTCGGCACTGCCAGAGCTACGACGAGTTGCGAAAGCAGCGCATTTCCACACGCCGTCCTAGCTTCGACACGACCAGTACGTCCGCACTCACCGTTGGCGCCATCTCTCCGGACCCGACGGTGTTGCCTCAACAAATCCAGCAGTTCATCCGAGAAGAAGTTGCGCGACAACTGTCTCTTGCACCCTTTCTCCCAGGCAATGCTCATGGGCTCCCCTCGTCGCTGCGACAAACCATTGAGGAGCAAGTATCCGAAGCCCTTCCGCCTACGCACCAGCCGCCGCCTGTATCCGCGCCCTTGACCTACGCTGACGTCGCGAGAAGGCAGTCACATGCGCTGCCACACGGCACGGACTCTGCTCACTCCTCAAGTGCATTCTACTCAGCGCAGACGCCGGCAGGCCCGCCCGTTCCACTTTATCGCCGTCCTGTCACCCCTCCTCATAATCCTTGGCGCACAACGGACAACCGACCAATCTGTTACTACTGTTGTCTACCCGGCCATGTCGAGGGTTTCTGCCGCCGCCGCGTTGCCCGTCCAGGTACCGTTGACGCAAGTTACAGCTACGTCCGTCCAGAGCCACCACAGCCGATGCCCTCCCAAGCTACTTCAGGCACCCCTTCATCCACCCGCCGAGCCTTCAACTCCCGTCGATCGCCGTCCCCGCGCCGACGTTCGCTTTCGCCAATGATTCGTCGTCCCTCGCCCGTCCAAACGGAAAACTGACCATCGCAGTTCCGGAGGCAAGAACTGCGCCGCTGTCGAAATTTACAAGACCTCGTTCTCAACCTGCTAACGAAATAACTGTCTTCATTGAAGGTGTGGCCGTGCAGGCCTTAGTCGATACGGGAGCTGCTGTGTCTGTGTTGAGCGAAGCAATGTGCCGCAAGTTAAAAAAAAATACGATTCCGCTTTCTGGTCTTTCTCTCCGCACGGCAACCGCAGATCCCATACAACCTTCCGTGACGTGCACGGCTCGGCTACTCATTCAGGACGTTTTCTATGTCGTCGAATTCGTCGTCTTTCCACACTGCTCGCACGACGTTATATTGGGCTGGGACTTCCTTTCCACACATCATGCGATTGTTGACTGTGCCCGTGCCGAACTAGAATTATCAGAGATCTCCGACATCGATTCTGGCAAGTCATCTTTTCCTCGTGTCGTCGTCGCCGCGGACACGGACATCCCACTTATGTCTTCTGTTCGGGTACCGATCTCCTGCGACTATGCTTTCTCTAGCGCCGTGTTCACACCGTCAGAAGCATTCACTTCTCGTAAGAACTTCATTCTCCCCTTTGCTCTTGTCACGATCGAAGACTCCTGCTCAAGCATTTATGTCACGAACCTGCTTTTGGTCGCAGCCACAGTATTCCGCGGAGAATGTATAGGGCGTCTTGAGGAGATTGATTCTGTTTGCGCTAGCCAACTGCTAGATCGCACAACAAGCCTCCAGGTCGCCAGCGTTGATCTCGTTACCACGTCCAACACATCTTCCCTAGACGCTTTCCTTCCATCAATTGATTCGGACCTTCCTATTGCTCAACGCACCCAACTCTTGAAGCTTCTCGACCGCTTTCGGACGTCTTTCGACTACAAGCAAACCAGTTTAGGTCGAACGTCTGCCATCGTCCATCATATAGACACCGGCAGCCATGCACCCCTGCGACAGCGTCCATACCGGGTCTCTCACGCTGAACGCCGAGTTATTGATGACCAGGTGACTGATATGCTTAGTCGTGGCGCTATACAGCCGTCCCACAGTCCTTGGGCCTCCCCGGTGGTACTTGTGAAAAAGAAGGACGGTAGCATCCGATTCTGTGTTGATTATAGACGCCTTAACAAGATCACACGCAAAGACATCTATCCGCTCCCCAGAATCGATGACGCGCTCGACTGTCTGCAAGGCGCGGAGTTCTTTTCTTCACTGGACCTTCGATCGGGGTACTGGCAGGTACCTATGGATGAACCTGACCGCCCAAAAACTGCGTTCGTAACTCCTGACGGCTTGTACGAGTTCAACGTGATGCCGTTTGGCCTTTGCAACGCCCCCGCCACCTTCGAGCGTCTTATGGACAACATCCTTCGAGGTCTCAAGTGGAACACGTGCCTTTGTTGTCTGGACGACGTCGTAGTTTTTTCAAAGGACTTCGACACCCATCTTCTGCGCCTCGCAAGTGTCCTGGAATGCCTCACACAGGCTGGTCTACAACTCAATATGAAGAAGTGTCACTTCGCCGCCAGGAAGCTCACCATCTTGGGACATGTTGTCAGCAAGGATGGCATTCTACCCGACCCTGCAAAGCTCCGCGCTGTCGCCGAGTTTCTCAAGCCGTCGACCCTGAAAGAACTCCGGAGCTTCATAGGCCTATGCTCATATTTTCGGCGATTCGTTCGTGATTTCGCATCCATAATGGCCCCTTTAACACGCCTACTTGCTGATAGCCAAGGTGTCATGGCATGGTCTCCCGCTTGCGACGCCGCATTCGCGAAATTACGTCGTCTGCTGACATCGCCACCGATTCTCCGTCACTTTGACCCAGACGCCCCTACCGAAATCCACACGGACGCCAGTGGAGTCGGCCTTGGCGCTATTCTTGCTCAACGCAAGTCTGGCTTCGACGAGTACGTTGTTTCTTACGCAAGTCGCACTCTCACCAGAGCTGAAGAAAATTATTTGGTCACGGAGAAAGAATGTTTAGCCATCGTTTGGGCAATTACAAAATTTAGACCTTACGTATATGGCCGCCCATTTGATGTCGTGACTAATCACCACGCCCTCTGCTGGTTATCTTCACTGAAAGATCCATCTGGTCGTCTAGCTCGATGGGCATTACGTCTCCAAGAATACGACATCCGCGTCGTCTACAGGTCAGGCCGTAGACATTCAGATGCCGACGCTCTTTCTCGCTCTCCCCTTCCCCATGACTGTGGCAACGGGTCTGTTTCCAGCTACGATTCTGCGGCCCTTACACAGGCTGACATGCCTTCTGAGCAGCGTCAGGATCCTTGGATAGTCTCTTTAATGGAGTTCCTATCTAAGCCCTCACCACGTACCGCCACTCGCTCGATGCGGCCCACAGCTCGACATTTCACCATCCGCGATGGGCTCCTATACCGCCGCAACTATCTATCTGATGGTCGCAAGTGGTTGTTGGTGATTCCTCGCCACCTCCGTGCCGATATCTGTGCCTCCTTTCACGCGGATCCCCAATGCGGCCACGCTGGTGTAATCAAAACCTATGCACGCCTCCGGCTGCGGTACTACTGGCGTGGCATGTACCGCTTCGTCCGCCAATACGTGCGTTCATGCTCCAAGTGTCAGCGCCGGAAGAGCCCCCCACGTATAGTCACTGGACCGCTCCAGCCGTTGCCTTGTCCCTCCCGGCCTTTTGATCGCATCGGAATTGATTTGTACGGCCCCCTTCCGTACACACCAGACGGGAACCGCTGGGTGATCGTCGCTATCGATCATCTGACACGCTATGCTGAGACTGCCGCGCTGCCAGAGGCCACATCACGTGAAGTCGGCTTATTCATACTTCACCAACTTGTTCTTCGCCACGGCGCGCCTCGCGAGCTACTCAGCGACCGCGGACGCACGTTCCTCTCTGATGCCCTACAAGCCCTCCTCCGTGAATGCAACGTTGTGCACCGGACAACCAGCGCCTACCATCCACAAACCAACGGAATGACTGAGCGCTTTAACCGCACACTAGGCGACATGCTGTCCATGTACGTCTCCGCTGACCACACCAACTGGGACCGCATACTACCCTTTGTTACGTACGCTTACAATAGCGCTACTCAGTCTACGACAGGATTTTCTCCCTTCTTTCTTCTTTACGGCCGCGAACCTTCCTCATTTATGGACACCATTCTTCTGTACCGCCCGGACGCTTCAGAGTCCACAACTCTATCTGAAGTCGCCACCTACGCCGAGGAATGCAGGCAGCTCGCACGTTCCTTAACCGCACAAGACCAAGCACGCCAAAAGGACCTTCATGACGCAAACCTGCCTCCCCAGTCATATTCGCCTGGAACATTGGTGTGGCTTCGCGTTCCCTCCTCTGCTCCTGGCCTTTCCACAAAGCTACTGCAGAAGTATGAAGGCCCCTACCGCGTCCTAAGTCAAGCCTCTCCCGTCAACTATGTTGTCGAGCCCGTTCAACCATCCGCAGACCGGCGCCGCCGTGGCCGTGAGATTGTTGACGTCGACCGACTGAAGCCGCATTACGACCCACCAGTCGTCCCTGTTCCTTAAGTCGCCAGGATGGCTCCTTTTCTGCGGGGGAGTGATTTGTAGAATGGATAGGGCGCAAACAGGGGCGCCAGTGAAAGACGAAGATGAGGACGGTTGTTTGTGCTCGTGCTTGCTCCGCTTCGGACTGCTGGTCGCTGAACCTGTGCTGTTTATTCATTAAACGCTCTGCGGACTCAACGCTAAACGCGTAACATCAATATATATATATATATATATATATATATATATATATATATATATATATATATATTACGGGGGGGCTGGAGTCGCTCACTCAGTCAACCGTATATATATATATATATATATATATATATATATATATATATATATATACATCGTTTATGGCCGGCACCCTTCCCACACCATTGACACCATTCTGCCCTATCGACTGGGGGCGTCCGAGTGCCCGCCGATCTTGGAATCCGCCAGACACGCAGAAGAATGTCGCCAGCTAGCCCGCCACTTTACCTCCATTGACCAGAACCGCCAAAAAGCCATCCACGATGCCCAGAACTCGACTCCCGTTTTTCTCCCGGGTGCGCTTGTGTGGAGTGCCGCATCGCACACCAGGGCTCTCTTCTAAATTTCTTCCCAAGTACGATGGACCATATCGCGTTCTCGAACAGACTTCTCCAGTCAACTACCTTATTGAATCTCTCACGCCGCCTTCTGACCTGCGGCGTCGTAACCGCGAGGTTGTACACGTCCAGAGACTCAAACCCTATCATGATTCTACGGTACCTGCAGACGACTCAGTCGCCAGGATGGCTCCTTTTTTTCCCCGGGGCCTCTGTAACGAAGAAGTACTCCGGCGCAGAAGCAGCAGCACCGAGGGTGCAGCAGAGCCTCGCGCTAATGGACTGTGCTCGGTGCATTACGCAACCAACGATAAGCTCGACACCCAATAAATCTCCTTTATATATGTAATTTGAGGTGTTTTTTTATATTTATAGAGCTGATCAGATGAATTGCTTTTCAAAACTGTTTTAAATCAAGGAAGAATCTGCACAAACAGATTGTGCAGGCTGGGCCGCCATATACCGCGACAACACAGCAGTGTTTAATAACATTTTGGAAACATTGCCATGAAGTTTAAAAAGTACACCCAAATTTAACCCGATCATTTGACCATTGCATCAGCAAACTTCCCAGTCCGAGTTTGGCGTTGTAGATACGATGAGTATGAAGAACCAGCTATGACTCTAGTACCTTAAATTTTCACTTACCAAACAAAAGATGTAGCTGGCAAAGCAAGGTACTTCGCAGAAGTCTTCAGGATAACCCGAGTGTCAATTTCTTTACTGTTAGAGCCCTCTAATATAAAATCTTTCTTAAGAAGGCCAAGTTTAGTCGATTAATACTTAAGCAAACCACACTGAGCCGGGTGTATATTTATAAGATTAAAAATGACTATGAAGTTATACACTAGGTGTCGTTCCTTGCCCTCCTACTTTTCCCAGCTTGGGTGGGGGTGGGCGGAAAAGCGGTGAAGTGTCCCTTTACTACCCCATCCGGTTCTTCCAAGTAAATATTCTACGTAAACTGTGTAAGCTCAAATTTTCCTTGAGAAAAAATGTGGGCGATTATAATGTTAAACTACCCCGTATTGTTTCCTTCCGTATAGGTAGTTAGCTGTTAATGATTGGTCGAAATTTTCTGGGTCATGCTCCCAGCACCTGCTCGTAAAACGTAGCAAGAAATGACGGGTAAGTGATCCACCGCGTAATGACCACGTACGCATGATTGCATAAGCAAATTATGATGAACTATTTTCAATACGGCGTATTGTTTGTCATTGGTTCTTCGCTATTCGTCAAAATTTTTCAATGTGCCATAATATCGCCTCCTTGTTACGCGACGTCACAAGTCTGCGAAAACTCGCGGCGTTAAAATGAGGCGTGTACAATACGCAGCACGTTAGTGTGCTGAACAATAACTTTTTAGGGGCGAAGCTCCTTAAGGCGGCACCCGTTTGTCCCTTGTAGTCGTAGTCGTAGTAGTTGTAGTGCGTAACAAGTCTTACGCTTTGACATCCAAGGTGGTGCCGGTGGGAGATTTTTCCTGTGCGTTGTTGAACAATAAAAAATTCGCAGCGTGCGCGTTAACTAAAAGCCGAATTCTTCTGTCTCTCATTCCCCATTAGCAGCCATTGGCATGTTCCAGTAGGAAACGTTAGTAGAAGTAGAAGTGTAAGTGTTAGCTAAAAGCCGACTTCTTCTGTCTCTCATTCCCATTAGCAGCCATTGTTTACCTCCAAGGTAGTGCCTGGTGAGATTTCTCCTGGGCGTGATTAAACAATAAAAATTTTGTTCAAAAGGCCGTTGATTGATGAAATAAACCAACGAAAGACGCCAGATGTTTTGTAAAAGCAGAACGAAAGAACGCCAGATGTGTCTAAAGCAAAACGAAAAGACGCCAGCTGCTTAACGAAAGACGCCAGATTTTTCTAAAGCAATGGTTTTCTAAACAATGAAAATTCACAGCGTACATGTAAAATTAAAGTGAGCTGCAAGTCGTCATAACTCATCGAACCTTTAGTATAAACGCGCCCGATCTCACGTCGGTGATGATGTACTGGGCAGAATTCACGGAACATTCACGGTTTACCGATGAACCTCCGCAGCTTCGCCCACTCATCATCATTCACTCCGTGGATATGCTGTGATTTTTTTTTTCGGAATAGCCAGGCAGTGTCTCTTTCTGAACGTAATTTAAGAAGGCTGCTCGCCAACAACATTGGCAACGGCTGCTTATAGCTGCGGGTGAGATGGATTCATATCTGTATAATAGATACTTTCAGTTGTAGTATAACGATGTTGAGCTGTGTTTGCGCGTGTACAACTCTCTGTGAACTCATCGTTGGTGACAAAGAGGTAGAGAGAGAAATAAACATTATTAGAAACAGACACAATTCTTTGCAGGTAGGCAGCCTTCTTATTCCAGAAAACCGTGGACGCTGATCATCTCCCTGGTCAGGTAGATCAACGGGGCAAACTTGAAAGCTGGGCTTCTCAATGTACTCGAGTCCACTGCCTTGTTACAAGCCGCCACGATCGCTGGAGGCTACCATATGATAAGCCAAGTGAAGTAGGCTAACCGGAGACTAATGTGGGAATCTATTTAAGCTGTTCTGGCTGGGCACAACTAAAATATACTTGACACTTCTGCACACTCATCAACTCACAGGAGCTTGAATATGCAGCAGCGGCGAACTGGTGATGCTATTCGTTTTCAAAGAAACTGAATTTCCTGAAAAGGGAGAGCGTTTGATCGGGCTATAAAACGTTTACTGGTTCGCGCCCATAATTGCGCCGCCGATTACATAAATTTTAGGCCAGGCAGAAGAAAATAACGCCATGAGAGAGTGCTATAATTTTATAGAGCCCCTGCTGAGGGATAGCCTCGTCTGCAATGCTCGAGCGCAAGACGCGCAAGCGCGGAATAGGCAGCCCGCACCGCAGCGGTAGCCTACAGTGCGTGGTCATGACACGTGTCATGACACATGACACAGGAGAGTCGTCACAACAGAATCGTAGGAGAAATTTTATTACAAAATTACGTTATTGCTGCGTTCAAGTAAAACTTGGCCTTACTTATTATTTTCCCAATCTGCAGCCGACAATAACCACTCTCGAAACATTTCTCTCCGGGGGGAGGGGGGGTGTGATGAGTGAGTGCGCGAACAATGCGCGCGTCATGTATTCGGTGATGTGTCGTGGTGTTGGTGGCGCAAGGGTTCCAAACGCGGTGGGTGATGCTACAGAAGCACCGCGCAACGGACACGTGCGACTCGTCAAAGAGGAAGACGTCGGCGGGGCATGGCACGGCGGACAGGTGAGAAGAGGAAGAGGAGGATATAGAAGGCAGCCAGTCTGACTCGGACAGCTCGGACGAGGCGCTGGTGTCAGGGTCTGTGCCGTCGGGTTTCGGACTCGAGCACAAAGGGCCCGACAGCGTCTGCCTCCAGACGTCCTCGGAGACGGGCAATTCTGGAAATTGGTCGCTCCCATCGTCCGAGCAGCGGATCCGGGCAGCTGAGCCTCCGTGGAGTGCAGAAATCACTGTCCCGGCTGCTTAGAGGACTCCTGCTGTCAGTTGCCAACCACGGGACGAGCCCGGGTGCCTGCCGCCAGGTTCCACGCTAGGTGCGTGGGCAGGAAGGTGGCCAGCCGCTTTGCCAAGGCCGTCCCCTCCGGTAACCTCTGCGCCGACTCAACCCATCGTCCGCTCCACGAGCGCCGTCGCCGTCAACGTTTCAGCGACGACTCCGCCGCCCGAGCCACCACCAGCGACTCAAAACCGGTGACTTGCTTCTTTCGAACGTCCCCGGAAACTTAAATACATTTTTTAGCACCGGACACCATGATGTTGGTTTAAGCATAGCTTGACTTTATTTGGTGCTGTTGTGTTTTTTTTTGTTTTTTCTCTTTCCTTTGTGCGCTATAAAGTTATTTTTTTGTGTGAGTTCGAAAATGGCTCCTTCCATTTCCGGTCAGAGGCCTTGCCTCAATTAAAACAACCTGACGACACTAAACCTGCATAACGAATTGGCGTCCGCTACGACAGGACGGAACAGGACGAAGCCATTTTCTTTATTTCTCTGAGTAGACGATCACCGCTATGAGTACGGCAGAATTTATAGCATTGGGCGAGCGCTTGGGGTAGCAGGGCGCGGAACTCAAAAAGTGGGTAGATGAGCAGTCTGAAAGGGCTCAGGAAGAGGCTAACAAAGCGCGTGAGGAACGGGTCGCAGAGCGTGAAGCAACAAAGCAGAGATTGGAGCTTGAACAGAGAGCACTGGAGCTACGCCTTAAGATAGTTGAAGCTGGAGGTTCCACCGAGTCAACCACTCGAGTCCGAGAACCAGAGGTAACACGTCCACCAATCGTGAACCCTCATAGTTTGATTCCCGTGTTCAACGAGAGCCGGGATGATTTGGACGCTTACTTAAAGCGATTTGAGGTGGTTGCTAATGGTCAAGATTGGCCTAAAGAGAAATGGGCCACTGGCCTGAGTTTGTGCCTGGATGGTGAGGCATTAAAGGTGTTTGGCCGTTTGCCGCCTGAAGACTCGCTGAACTATGAGTCTGTGAAAAAGGCGTTGCTCCAGCGTTTTCGTTCTACTGCTGATGGATATCGAGAGAAATTCCGTCGCAGTAGGCCCCTCGACAATGAGACTGCTAAGCAGTACGCTACCAGGCTGTTTAGTTTTTTTGATCGATGGGTAGAGATGGCCGAACACGGTAAAACATTTGAAGCAGTGCGAGATTTGATGGTCGCAGAACAGCTTCTCAACAACTGCCATAGCCGTCTTTCTTTGTTTCTTCGCGAAAGAAACTGCAAAACGGTTCAACAAATAGCAGAAGCGGCTGACCATTTCATGGAAGCCCAGCGACAAAACAACCTGCTTGTTTTTCGGGAAAAAGAAGAAAGCCGACAGAAAAACCTTGGCGAACCTGGCAAGTCCCCAGCCAAATGTTTTGTGTGTGGCAAAGCAGGACACCAAGCGTCAGACTGTCGCACGAAAGTCAGCCAACCCTATTGTGGCTTCTGCCGCAAAGCGGGTCACGACACTCAGTCCTGCAGACGGAAAGGTGGAGGCGGAAAGGAAGCTACAGCTTGTCTTTCGTCACCAGTCGCTGTTTCAGGACAGGAGAGCTCGGGGGGCTCCAGTCAAGGTACAAGACGAGCGTACGGACATCCACCCAATGGAATCTACAACCTGCCTGTCTTGCCAGGGGAGGTGTTCGGACAGACGGTTTCAGTGCTACGGGACACGGGCAGCAACAGTCTGGTAGTACGCAGGTCTTTGGTCCCCGATAGAGCTTTGATCGGCACCAAAGCAAAGCTGCTGCTCGCGGATGGGAGCACGATTGAAGCTCCGGAAGCGGAGGTCACCGTATTTTCACCCTATTACAGTGGGCAAGCTGCGGTAAAATGTTTGGAAAACCCCCTGTACGACGTCATAGTCGGCAATGTCCCTGGGGCACGGGACCACACGGACCCCGATCCTAAGTGGAAGAACCTCACGAAAGTCACGGAAGGCGACCATGGATTCCCAAGGCAGGAGCGCAAGCTCACGTCGATACGCGGGGAAAATCCGGCGGTCGTTGGTGCGAAAGTCGTGAAGGAGCACCACAAGAGTGATCTGGCACTACTGAACGTGTCAAGGCAGGTGTTCCAAAGGGAGCAAGAGCAAGATTCGAGTCTGGAAGTTTGTAGGAAGAAGATTGGCCGGACCATTGTTGGCGCTGGGTCCACAGCGCAGTCGTTTTACACCGACAACGGAATCTTGTACCGCTCTTACCAGTTCTGTCCAGGGAAGACAGTTGCGCAAGCGGTGGTTCCCAGAAGTCTTCGTGCCCAAGTATTGGTACTAGCCCACGAAAATCCATTGTCTGGTCATCAGGGAATAAAGAAGACCACTGACAGAATACTCAGTGCATTTTACTGGCCCGGAGTGCAAGCGGACATTCAAAGATTCGTCCGGTCATGCGACTCTTGCCAACGGACCATACCGAAGGGAAAACTCGGCAAAGCTCCGCTTGGACGCATGCCACTAATTGATACACCATTTGAACGAGTGGCCGTGGACCTAATCGGTCCGTTGTCACCGATCTCGATCAAAGGGAACCGATATATTCTGACGCTGATCGATTTTGCCACTAGGTATCCTGATGCCATACCACTACCTGCGATCGATTCGGCAACGGTGGCAGAAGGGCTGCTGGAAATGTTTTCCAGAATCGGTTTCCCGCGAGAGATTCTTTGTGACAACGCATCCTGTTTCACATCCAAGTTGATGAAGGATGTGAATGAAATGCTAGCCATCAAACACCTCAGCTGCACACCATATCACCCAATGTGCAACGGGATGGTAGAACGTTTTAATGGCACGTTGAAGGGAATGCTACGCAAGTTGTGCTAAGAGCAACCAAAGATGTGGGATCGATATCTCGCTCCTCTTTTGTTTGCTTACCGCGAGGTGCCGCAGACAAGTCTCGGGTTTTCACCTTTCGAGCTCATTTACGGGCGACAAGCAAGAGGTCCGCTAAGTGTACTGAGGGAGCTGTGGACTAAAGACGAAATAAGCGAGGAAATGAAAACCACGTACCGATATGTCTTAGATCTGCGGGAGCGGCTAGAAGAAACGATACGCCTCGCGCATCAAAACTTGAGCAAGGCCCAAGCCTCACAAAAGAAATATTATGATCGGAGGAGTTATCGCCGTCAACTGAAGGTGGGAGATCGAGCGTTGGTATTGCTCCCAACCAAGCAGAACAAGCTGCTGATGCACTGGAAAGGACCTTTCCTCGTCTCGGGCAAGAAAAACGACTTTGACTATTGGTTGGATGTTGGCGACAGCAAAAAGCTGTTCCACATCAATATGCTGAAACGATACGAGGAGAGAGAACCGACAGCCCATTTTCAAGCGTCGACATTCGTTGTGGTTGAGGAAGAGGAGACTGACAACCCGATTGAATGTCTGGAGCCAAGAAAAGGACTCGGAATTGAAGCCGTCCGAAAGTCGGAAGACTTGACCGACCTACAGAGGGAACAAGTAGAGAGCGTGCTGAATAAGCACAAGGATGTTTTCGCCGAGACTCCTGGGAGCACAAACCTGGTGGAGTGCCGACTTGAACTGACAACCTCAGACCCCATACACACGCCGCAATATCCCTTACCTTTTGCCATGCAGGAGATCGTCGAAAAAGAAGTGAAAGATATGCTGGAGCTTGGTGTGATAGAACGATCCCAATCTCCTTATAATTCGCCTCTCATCCTCGTAAAGAAACCTGATAAGACCTATCGAGCCTGCATCGATTTCCGGCGTATAAACAGCGTCCTGATATCCGATGCCGAGCCTATTCCGAGGACAGATGTGATGTTTGCAGACGTCGGAACTAAAAGGTACTTTTCAAAGTTAGATTTGACGAAGGGATATTGGCAGGTGCCACTTGAAGAGCAATCCCGAGAAAAGACCGCTTTTTCGACCAAATCAGGCCACTACCACTTTCGGTACATGCCATTTGGGATTAAGACGGCATCGGCTATTTTTACACGGCTGATGAGGGCTGTGCTGGTTGGGATCCCAAATGTCGTCCATTATATAGATGATGTACTCATCACCACCCACACGTGGGATGAACATCTGAAGACGCTCGAACAACTGTTCAGCAGAATACGGGATGCTGGCCTGACAGTGAAACCCCAAAAATGTGAAGTGGGAGCACGCGAGATCACTTTCTTGGGCCATGTCTTAGGAGGTGGTGAGGTTCGTCCGATGGAGAGCATGGTTGCAAAGATCTTGGAAGCGACAAAACCGGAAACCAAGAAGCAAGTGCGCTCATTTTTAGGACTGGCCGGCTACTACAGAGACATGATCCCTCACTATGCTGAAAAAGTCCTCCCTTTGGTGGAAATGACCCGAAAGCGAGAGAGCAACCGTGTAACGTGGACACCCGAAGGAGAGGCGGCATTTGAAGCTATTAAAACGGCACTAGCATCTCGACCTATTGTCAAGGCGCCCGACCTCGAAAAAGAGTATGTGATTCGATCCGATGCGTCAGACAGAGGAATAGGAGCCGTTCTCATGCAAGAGCACGACGGCGTCTTGCATCCGGTCTGATATGCTAGTCGACAACTGGTTCCGCGTGAAACTCGTTACTCGGCCATTGAACGAGAATGTCTGGCATTGGTCTGGGCTGTTGAGAAATTTCACATTTACGTTTACGGGACCACGTTTGTCATTCAAACCGACCACCAACCTCTCTCATATCTCTCTCAGGCTAAACACCTTAATAGCAGGGTCCTTCGATGGAGTCTTGTTCTACAGGAGTATTCCTTCAGAGTAGAACATATAAAAGGATCAGAAAATGTCGGTGCAGACTTTTTGAGCAGAATTTAGGACTGAATACTTAATCGGTGACTGTTCATCGTGCAGGTGCGATTATGAAGTGACCATGCATGTATGTAGAGACAGTTTAACTAGTTAAGCTTCACTCATCGCGCTATAAGTTTTTTTATATAAAAAAACTTATCGAGGGGGGGGACTTTCTTGTGATGAGTGAGTGCGCGAACAATGCGCGCGTCATGTATTCGGTGATGTGTCGTGGTGTTGGTGGCGCAAGGGTTCCAAACGCGGTGGGTGATGCTACAGAAGCACCGCGCAACGGACACGTGCGACTCGTCAAAGAGGAAGACGTCGGCGGGGCATGGCACGTGTGGCCGCCGCCAATAGGAAGATGGCACGGCGGACAGGTGAGAAGAGGAAGAGGAGGATATAGAAGGCAGCCAGTCTGACTCGGACAGCTCGGACGAGGCGCTGGTGTCAGGGTCTGTGCCGTCGGGTTTCGGACTCGAGCACAAAGGGCCCGACAGCGTCTGCCTCCAGACGTCCTCGGAGACGGGCAATTCTGGAAATTGGTCGCTCCCATCGTCCGAGCAGCGGATCCGGGCAGCTGAGCCTCCGTGGAGTGCAGAAATCACTGTCCCGGCTGCTTAGAGGACTCCTGCTGTCAGTTGCCAACCACGGGACGAGCCCGGGTGCCTGCCGCCAGGTTCCACGCTAGGTGCGTGGGCAGGAAGGTGGCCAGCCGCTTTGCCAAGGCCGTCCCCTCCGGTAACCTCTGCGCCGACTCAACCCATCGTCCGCTCCACGAGCGCCGTCGCCGTCAACGTTTCAGCGACGACTCCGCCGCCCGAGCCACCGCCAGCGACTCAAAACCGGTGACTTGCTTCTTTCGAACGTCCCCGGAAACTTAAATACATTTTTTAGCACCGGACACCATGATGTTGGTTTAAGCATAGCTTGACTTTATTTGGTGCTGTTGTGTTTTTTTTTTGTTTTTTCTCTTTCCTTTGTGCGCTATAAAGTTATTTTTTTGTGTGAGTTCGAAAATGGCTCCTTCCATTTCCGGTCAGAGGCCTTGCCTCAATTAAAACAACCTGACGACACTAAACCTGCATAACAGGGGGCTAGCGCCCCCTTGCCCCCCCGGTAGATATGCCTATGGACTCAGTGAAAAACTTCTTCGGCGATACTTTGGGCCATACAAGGTGCTTCGACGTCTCGGCGCTCTAGACTACGAGGTCATCCGGGACAACATTACGAACTCCCAGCGACGCCGCACACGACCTGAAGTCGTCCATGTTGTGCGCCTTAAGCCGTTTTTTACGCGTCAGCGAACCTGTGGGCTCTACTTTTTGCTTTGCTATTATTTGTGTAGGCACTTGTTTTTCCCCCTTCGATGTTCTGTCACAAGCATCGCGACGATGCTTTTTGAGAGGGGGGCAATGCCACGCGCGCTCCTTTTGCTATGTTTGTGTAACTGGTCCGTTGCACATGTGATCGCTGTCTTGCGCGGGCCACCCCAGAATGTTCGGGAACATTCCAGATTGTGGTAGATTATTTTGTCAACATTGCTCACATGACGCGAATAGTCAAGATTATTCCAGAGCATGCGCAATCACCAGTGATAAGGCTGGAAAGTTCGATGCATGATGTATAAAAGACGGCGCGTCCCAGCAATGATCAGTTTTTCGGCGGCCGGCGCTCTGCTCGCCGCTGTCAGTGTACACTGTGTATTGCTGTAGTTTGATTCCCGTTTTCCGGCCACAAGTTCGGCCAAATAAAGAGCTTCACCTTGTACACGCCGACTGCTGCCTTCGTCGACGTCACGACCCCGAGACGGAAATGTAGAAAGATGAGTCGCCATCAGCCTGCCTTTTGTCCACTACAGAACGAAGGCCTCTTCTTAAGTTCTCCAACCCACCCTGTCCTGCGCGAGCTGATTGCATATAGGGCCTCGAAATTTCTTAACTTTTTCGCTCCACCTAAACCTTTGCCATCCTCAGCCGCGCTTCTTATCTCCTGGTATCCATTCCGATGTTCTCACCGACCATCTGTTACCTGTTCTTCCCATCACGTGACCTACCCACTTTCATTTTTATTAAGCGGCCCAGCCACACTTTTTGAACACTGTCGGAAAGAGCTGCTGATCGGTAATCAAGGCTCACGAGATTATGCGAGCCGAAGATAATAGTGCAGCACGTGGCCTGGAATTACAATTAATTCTGAAGTCCACTAAAAATCACTTTTTCTTATCCCGTCAAATGATGCCATAAAACCAAATGACCGCGCCATCAACCCAAAGCACACGGCTATTGGCTGATTTGAGCATCATGAGATCCATAGTTACCGCGGCCGCCGCGGGATGCCGCGATGTGCTCGCGCGCTCGCTCACGATCATAAAGTAAGCGACGCATTCGAAGGAATAGGAAATAACTTTATTCCGAGTACTGCGATTTTGTTGGACGCGCCGATGGCTCCGTCTAGGAGAAGGCCAAGAGTCCTTGAACCCTGGCGGCTTCACCGGCCCGTTGGACGGCGCAGAGTTGATCCTCGAGGGCGGTGCTGAGCAGCGTGGCTTCCCAGTGTAGTCGAAAACGCAGTCGAAAACTCGCGCAGTCGAAAACGCACTAAACAAAATTAAAGCGTGTGATCGCGCAAGAAAGCAATGGGAAAGAAGGCAAAACTGACGTGCGAATGCATGGCAAAGCGGAGGAAATACACCACTAGCATTCTTCGTACATGGACCAATCGAGAGCTTACTTACTCGTGACACCGCGCGAACAGACTTCTGGCGTTGCCAATTGTGCCGAAAAGACGGGAAACCCAGCAGGGTAGAATAATGCCCTCGTTCTTTGTTTCTCAAGGGTTTTTAGGGGCTCCTTAAATGAAGCTATTGCAGTGGTAAGCCTTGCAGCCTTAAAGCAATTGGCAATTAATGTATGGCAGTTCAAAACAAACCGAAGCGTCCATCAAACGTCATGCTTTTAGAGCCAAGTACAAAGAAAAAGTGCAAGTCCGGCGTGGGCTAAAATGTAGGTTAGTAAAAGCCATGAAACTTGTTGCTTCGTTACTGTAATCTAGTTTCATATGGAAGGGTGTGCTGCGCGAAGTGAAATGAGCAACCCCTTTGTGACCTTGTAGGGACGGCTTGTAGCTGTCCCATAGTAGAGTACACAGTACTCTGAGTCATCAATGATTCGTCTACATGAGGTGATAATACGAGAATACAAGTGCGCAGCTTTCCAGCGATCCCAGTTTTTAACAAGATTTACCGACCACTACATCTTCAGCCGATTCCTAGAAAACAGAACATATTGCCACGTACGTTTCTGATCACTTTTGCTGCATTCGCCCACAAAGGCTGCCGGAAACGCTCAGCGCAAACCGCGCCTCATTCTTCGAGAAGCTTCACGATTATTGTAGATGATTTTGTTAAGACTGCGCGCAAGACGCGAACGCTCGAGCTCATTCTAGAGATTGCGCAACCACCAGCGATATCGCTGGAAAGTTCGATAGCGCCTGTATAAAATCCGATGCGCTTGACCGCTTGTCAGTTGATCGACGGACGACGCCCTGTTCGCCGTTATCATTGTACAGCGTGTATCGCTGTAGTTCTAGTTCTCATTTTCCCGGCCACAAGTTCGGCCAAATAAACAGTTTCATTCTGTAAACGCCGACTGCTGTCTTCGTCGACGTCACGACCACGTGACATCTGGTGGAGGTGCTGCTTCTTCCATGATCCGGACGCCCCCGCGAAGCGCTGACCCAAGCCCAAGCCGCGAAGAGGACGGCAGCAAAGAAAACCCTGATCGTCGAACAAGCCGCAGGCAGAAGGGACTGCAGCCAGAGCACGGGCTCCTTCCCGAACAAACCAGGCAGCCCCAGGTCACAACACGCACCGCAGCGACAATGACCGACCCCGTGCAGCCTGCGCCGATCCTCCTCCGGCAGCCCAAGGAGCCGCCAACCTTCCGCGGGTCGTCATTCGAATACCCGGACACCTGGCTCGAGACTTTCGAAAGGGTCTCAACATTCAACAACTGGGACTCCGAGGACAAGCTGCGTCACGTTTACTTTTACCTTGAAGACGCAGCAAGGACCTGGTTCGAGAATCGGGAGTCCACTCTTCAAACTTGGGACGCCTTTCGAAGCGCTTTCCTGCAGACGTTTGCAAGCGTCGTTCGAAAGGAAAGGGCCGCAACCTTGCTGGAGACACGGGTTCAGCTCCCGAACGAAAACGTGACCATCTTCGCGGAAGAAATGACCCGGCTGTTCCGCCACGCTGACCCCAATATGCCTGAAGAGAAGAAGGTTCGTTTCCTCATGCGAGGAGTAAAGGAACAGCTCTTCGCTGGACTTATGAGGAATCCACCGAATACCGTCCAGGAATTCGTCTCAGAAGCCACGACCATCGAGAAGACGCTAGAAATGCGCACCCCCCAATATAATCGCCGATCAATCCAAGACAGCCCCGCTGTTCATGCGCTCGGCTCCGACGACCTGCGCGAAACAATCTGAGCGATCGTGCGAGAGGAACTGCGCAAGCTGTTGCCCTCACCCCAGCCTCAAGTGGACTCCATCGCAGACGTTGTTCGAGAAGAAATCCAGCAATCGCTGGGCACCCTTGAACCGCCACAGCCTCAGCCGCAAGCCTTGAGCTACGCCGCTGCCGCCCGACGCTACGCTCCCCCGCCGCGCCCGCGTCAAGACACCGCATCGACGCAGTTCCGTCGCCAGACACCGCCGCAATCATCGACGCCCTACCGCCCACCTGGCGGCCACCACTACACCCCGAGGAAGACCGACGTTTGGCGCGCCCCTGACAACCGCCCGCTCTGCTACCACTGCGGGGAGGCCGGCGCACGTACCGCCGCTGCCAGTACCGACAGATGGGGCTACGCGGATTCGCCGTGAACGCGCCGCGCCCGCAGCCAGGCGACGGCCTCGCGACATCGACGACTACCTCACCGGAACACAGTGGCAACAACGACGACCTTCCCGCTCGCCGTCGCCCGGCCGCTACATGTCACCGCACCGCCGGCAGTACACTGGCAAAAAACGGGGTCGGTCGCCTAGCCCGTATCCGGAAAACTAAGGGCAGCAACCGATGGAGGTGCGGTTGCTGAACGACGAAACGTTGAAGATCCTCCGCCGTCGACGACGACGCCGCCACGAAGTTCCGAGCCCCCGCCGCACGCCGAACGACGTCCTGACGACGAAACTTTGCGACCCGTGGAAGCAGACCTGACGACGCAACGCGGAAGCAGCGGTGCAAACCGACGTAGCCGTGACCCGACGCCGCGACGTACACGCAACGCAAGACGGCGGACTAGCGACCTCGACGTACTATTCGACGGACACAACGTTACCGCTCTCGTCGACACTGGGGCCGACTATTCCGTCGTCAGTGGGTCATTCGCCGCGAAGTTGAAGAAAGTTAGGACTGCTTGGGAAGGTCCTGAAATTCGCACCGCTGGAGGTCATTTGATAACGCCGGCTGGAGTTCTGCACAGCAAGAGTCAGCATGAGTGACCGAACCTATGCTGTGAGCTTTCTTATCCTGCAGCACTGTTCTAGGGACGTGATACTTGGGATGGACTTCCTAAGTGAACACGGTGCCGTAATAGACCTGAGATCTGAGTCAATAACACTAACCCCAGAAAAAGCGCTGCCGCCACACACGACGCCAGGAAAGCCCGTATTGAATGTGATACAAGAGCACGTCACCATTCCGCCTCTCTCCAGCGTCATCATTTCCGTCGGCACCGAAGAACACGCAGACCTTGAAGGTGTCATCGAGGGCGATCAGCACCTACTTCTCAACCGTCAGATTTGCGTCGCAAGAGGCATAGCCGAGCTGCGTGATGGCAAAGCAAAGGTAGTGCTGACAAATTTCAGCCACGAATATAGGCACCTCAACATTGGTACGACGGTCGCCTACATCCACGAATTCGTGGAATCCAGCAATGCTCGCGCCCTCTTCGATGCTACCGAACCTGCTTCGACGAATCGACGAAACCAACCAGATTTCGACGTCAACCCGAGCCTCCCGAAGCACAAGCAAGACCAGCTAAAAACCCTGCTCCTACAATTCAAGGACTGCTTCTCGTCGTCATCAAGAATTCGACAGACCCCAGTCGCGAAACATCGCATCATAACAGAAGTGCCCGACCAATCCGTCAGAGCCCGTACCGAGTTTCCACGCGAGAACGCGAGGCCGTCAAGAAACAAGTCGACGAAATGCTACGCGACGACATCATCCAGCCGTCCAAGAGTCCGTGGGCGTCACCGGTGGTGTTAGTGAGGAAGACGGATGGAACCCTACGCTTTTGCGTCGACTATCGTCGCCTGAACAAGGTCACGAAGAAGGACGTGTACCCTCTCCCACGAATAGACGACGCCCTAGATCGACTCCACAACGCCAAGTACTTTTCGTCGATGGACCTCAAGACCGGCTACTGGCAAATCGAAGTCGACGAGAGAGACCGAGAAAAGACTGCCTTCATAAGACCAGACGGCCTGTTCGAGTTCAAAGTCATGCCCTTTGGTCTTTGCTCGGCGCCCGCGACTTTCAACGCGTTATGGATACAGTACTGGCCGGCTTGAAGTGGCAGACGTGCCTTGTGTACTTGGACGACGTCGTTGTGTTTTCCTCAAATTTCGACGAACACCTTCGACGCCTTGAAGCTGTACTTCAAGCAATCAAGACCTCCGGACTCACCCTGAAGCCTGAAAAGTGCCGCTTCGCGTACGAGGAGCTCTTGTTTTTGGGTCACCTGATCAGCAAGAATGGTGTTCGCCCGGACCCGCGGAAAACAGCTGCCATCGCTGCCTTCCCGCCACCCACCGATAAGAAGGCCGTACGCCGTTTTCTCGGTTTGTGCGCCTACTACAGACGCTTCGTCAAGGAATTTTCACGAATAGCCCAGCCACTAACGCACCTGACGAAGACCGACGTGCCATTCAAGCGGGAAACGGCTCAAATCGAGGCATTTCAACAACTTAAACGACGCCTTCAGATGCCTCGAATACTAGCGCATTTCGACGAAGACGCCGATACGGAAATCCACACCGACGCAAGCAGCCTAGGACTCGGCGCCGTCCTCGTGCAGAAGACTGACGGGCTGGAGAGGGTCATCAGTTATGCTAGCCGGTCGCTATCAAAGGCAGAAATCAACTATTCCACAACGGAAAAGGAGTGCCTGGCCATCATCTGGGCAACATCGAAGTTTCGCCCCTACCTCTACGGCCGGCCCTTCAAAATTGTGAGCGACCACCACGCCTTGTGTTGGCTAGCTAACTTGAAGGACCCTTCAGGTCGCCTCACACGGTGGAGCCTACGACTGCAAGAATTCGACATTCACGTCGTTTACAAGTCCGGAAGAAAACGCTCTGACGCCGACTGCCTGTCTCGTGCCCCCGTGGACCCGCCGCCGCAAGACGACCAGGATGATGACTGCTTCTTGGGAACCATAAGTGCCGACGACTTCGCTGAACAACAGCGATCCGACCCGGAACTCAGAGGCCTTATGGAATACCTCGAGGGCAAGAACGCCGTCGTTCCGAAAGTGTTCAAGCGAGCACTGGCGTCGTTTTTCTTACGCAACGGCGTTCTCCAAAAGAAAAACTTCTCGCCACATCGAGCCAAGTACCTTCTCGTGGTGCCTCAAGAATTGCGACCAGAAGTCCTCGAGGCCCTGCACGACGACCCGACAGCAGGACACCTCGGTGTTTCCCGAACGCTGGCAAGAGCACCGGAAAAGTACTACTGCCCGCGCCTTGCCGCCGACGTCACTCGCTACGTAAGGACATGCCGAGACTGTCAGCGACGCAAGACACCGCCAACAAGACCAGCGGGCTTTCTTCAGCCGATCGAGCCACCTCGGCGACCGTTCCAGAAGATCGGGATGGACCTCCTGGGGCCGTTCCCAACGTCGACTAGCGGTAATAAGTGGATCGTCGTAGCTACCGACTACATGACCCGCTACGCCGAAACAAGGGCACTACCTAGAGGCAGTGCTGCAGAGGTAGCGAAGTTCTTTGTTGAAGACATCGTTCTGCGTCATGGCGCCCCAGAGGTCCTCATCACCGACAGAGGTACGGCGTTTACAGCGGAGCTAACTCAGGCAATCTTGAGGTACAGCCAGACAAGCCACCGCCGGACCACTGCCTACCACCCTCAAACCAATGGCCTCACCGAGCGGCTAAATAAGACCATCGCCGACATGCTGGCCATGTACGTTGACGTCGAGCACAAGACGTGGGATGCCATCCTTCCGTACGTGACCTTCGCATACAACACGGCCGTCCAAGAAACGACGCAGATGACGCCGTACAAGTTGGTCTACGGAAGGAGCCCGGCGACGACACTCGACGCCATGCTACCGAACGTCACCGACGAAGAAAACCTCGACGCCGCCGCTTACTTACAACGTGCCGAAGAAGCTCGACAGCTCGCCCGCCTGCGCATCAAGACCCAGCAGCACACCGACAGCCGTCGCTACAATCTTCGACGACGCTTCGTGGAGTACCAGCCCGGCGACCATGTCTGGGTCTGGACGCCAATACGACGACGTGGACTGAGCGAGAAGCTTCTTCGACGATACTTCGGACCGTACAAGGTACTTCGACGTCTCGGCGCACTCGACTACGAGGTTGTCCCCGACGGCATCACGAACTCTCAGAGGCACCGAGCTCGACCCGAGGTCGTGCATGTGGTGCGCCTCAAACCGTACTATGCTCGTTAACGCACCTGAGGACTCTAATGTTTGTCTGCTTAGTTTTCTTTAGTATTGCATGTATTCATGTTCTGTTTTTAAGCATCGGGACGATGCTTTTTCAGAGGGGGGCATTGCCACGTACGTTTCTGATCACTTTTGCTGCATTCGCCCACAAAGGCTGCCGGCAACGCTCAGCGCAAACCGCGCCTCATTCTTCGAGAAGCTTCACGATTATTGTAGATGATTTTGTTCAGATTGCGCGCAAGACGCGAACGCTCGAGCTCATTCTAGAGATTGCGCAACCACCAGCGATATCGCTGGAAAGTTCGATAGCGCCTGTATAAAAGCCGACGCGCTTGACCGCTTGTCAGTTGATCGACGGACGACGCCCTGTTCGCCGTTATCATTGTACAGCGTGTATCGCTGTAGTTCTAGTTCTCATTTTCCCGGCCACAAGTTCGGCCAAATAAACAGTTTCATTCTGCAAACGCCGACTGCTGTCTTCGTGGACGTCACGACAACGTGACAATATCCTCCAGATACACGCAATTCATGAAGCCGAGCCAACCCTAGTTTATATATTCAGCCCAAAGTACATTACCCAATCACCGAGAAAACATGGTGTGATGGTGTAATGTGGGACCAGGATCTAGAATAACTCAACTGGCGGTCAGGTGATTCTGTACACACAACACACACTTTAACACAACCGATAACTCTGACGATTCGCACACAACACACTATGGCATTCCTTATTTACATTCTAAACGTCCTACTCGCCTCGGCACACAAACTGTCCTACTCGCCGTTATGAACTGTTGCCGCTGCTGCAAGGTCGGTCGTCACCGGTGTTCCTTATGCAGTCAACAGTCGCGCTGCCTTGACCGTGGCGAGGTGGTGGTGGTGGTGATGGTGGCACTGCAGGCCGGTAGATCACCAGGCCACTGTCGTGCAGGTTAACTGCCCGTCGCCAACATGAGCCGCGGCCACCTCGTGACACCACTCAGGCCCCAGGACCTCAAGCCAGGAACAGACTAGGCTGCCGGTCCCCGTGTCAGCACCGGGCACAGAGCGCGAATCAGGCTTACGAGGTCCATATGGCTGCTGGACGCCTGGTTTGCGTGTCGCAGCCCGAAGCAGGAAGCCAGGCTCACCAGGTCCGCAAGGCTGCCGGACGCCTGGTTAAGCGATGTCGCGACCCGAACCGTCGACCAGCGGCTGCCGTTCCAACCGTGTCGCGCTCCAGCTGCTCGAGCCGCACGCCCCGCTCGCGCTTCCTTTTCGTCGTCTTCTCCTCCAAGGCGTACCGCAGAGCGGAACTGCCGTTCCCTCTTCGCCCCGTCACAGCCCACACAATCCACATCATCACACATGGATAAAAATCCCCATTGCATACTTGACATCGTAGCGAGACTCACCATGCGGCGCAGACATTTTGCGCACAGCAGCAATGCACGACAATAACGGTCCTAGAAGCTTACACCCGCATAAGCAGACACTTCTATTGTTTTCTCATCACAGTGCTGAAGTCAACAGGCGATACAACGTTATTTATTGTCAAACAAAATTTCATTCATTCATTCATTCATTCATTCATTCATTCATTCACGGCCATACTGGAATATGCCTGCTCATGGTGTCCATTGCCGCCGTGCCGGTGCCGTGCAGCTGCCGACTACAGAGCGCGCCCAGTGAAAGGCTCCAAAGGCTGCTTAATAAGCGAAAACTCACTGTGCTAGGGAAACAATTCTATTCGCGTTAGTAAAATAAGGCGATAACATTTGAATGTACTTTTCGATCGTAGGCCGTAGCACCTTAGGCACATCATCATGGACGTAGTAGTGTTGATGATGTTTGGTGAGTTCTGAATCGGCTTTGAACAGTGGAGCTGTTTAAGCCTGCCGTAAAAACTTTGGGTATGGTATGGAAAAACTTTATTTAGGTCCGTCGGGGCGTGAACTAGCACGTAGCGGGCCGCTCCCACGTCGGGACAGATAGGCCTAACCTGTCCGCCACGTCGTGGGCCCGCTGGACTGCCCATAGCTGCGTCCTGAACTCCGTACTGCGTAGCGCAGCATCCCACTTTGACGATGTAACGTTTTGAACCCGTAACGCAGGGCACCGCCAGAGCATATAATCTAAGCTGGCAAAGTCTGAGCAAAGCGCGCACGTGTTTGACGTCTGAATTTCTGGGTAAATTTTGTGCAAGAGTGCGGGACTGGGATATGCCCCGACCTGCAGGAGTCTGAGCGTCAATGCCTGAGGCCTGTTCAGTTTACTGTGCGGTGGCAGATACTTTTCCCTCCTCAGATAAAAGTTCTTGCAAAGTTCATTGTACGTCGTTGGGGGATCTTTGTTGTCAACAACGTCATCGTCATGCCGTTCAGTAGCTATGCGGTCGACGACTCCTCGCGCAGCTTTATGGGCCTTCTCGTTGAGGTTGGACGGAGCGCCCTTGATCTGTCCCATGTGAGCTGGGAACCAGACGATTGTGTGTTGTTATACCTCCTTATTTCGCAGGATCCGCAAGGCTGATTCCGAGATGGTGCCCCTACCGAATGCTCGAACTGCTGATCTCGAGTCACTGTATATTGTTGTTCTCCCGTCGTCTAGCAGGGCCAAGGCTATTGCGACCTGTTCGGCAACCTCAGCCGTTGTGGTCCGGACCGACGAGGAGTTTTTAATAATGCCATCTTGATCAACAGTGACTGCAACGAATGCTTTTCCGTTTGGGTACCGTGCAGCGTCAACGAAACAGCAACTCCGGGCATGTGCATGGGCACTCTCCAGGAGGGCTTTAGCCCTAGCCCGTCGTCTGCCTACATTGTATTAAGGGTGAACATTCCGAGGTATGGGCGCCACGCTAATACGCTCTCTTTTTTCTCGAGGAACGCTGCAGTAACTGGTATCGATTTCTGTCGGGTGAACTCCAAGCTCTTTCAGGATGTTTCTCCCGGCACTGGTGGTAGAAAGTCTCGTGAACTGCACCCTCTCTTGTGACTCAGCTATCTCTTCCAGCGTGTTGTGCACGCCGAGGTGAAGCAGCCTCTCCGAGCAGGTATACATGGGAAGCCCGAGGGCTCTCTGCACCGCTTTTCTTATCAACGTGTTCAATTTGTCCCGCTCCGACCTCTGCCAGTTGTGCATTGCCGCTACGTAGGTGACGTGACACATCACGAAAGCATGCACCAACCTGATGAGGTTGTCCTCGCATAGTCCTTGCTGCCGGTTAGCAACCCTTCTTATCAACCTCAGGGCGTTGTCTGTTTTCCTTGTAAGCTTCAGTACAGTCTGGTTATTTGAACCGTTTGACTCAATCATCATACCCAGAACGCGGAGGGTGCTCAGCCTGGGAATGATACCACCCTCACTTGTCCTTAGAGTGATGTCGATGTCCTCTACAGGCCTCCAACCTTTCGGTTTGGGGCCCCTGCGCTTGGGGCTGTAAAGTAGCAGCTCTGATTTCCGCGGTGAGCATTGGAGTCCAGTAGGTCTGAGGTAGCTTTCTGTGACCTCGATGGCATCTTGAAGCGGAGTTTCCAAATGCCCATCGCTGCCCCCGGTGCACCATATGTTGACGTCATCTGCATATATAGTATGATTAATGCCGTCGACCTCCGAGAGTTTTTTGGACAGACCAATCATGGCGAGGTTAAAGAGGGCATTGGATATGACCGACCCCTGTGGCGTACCTTTAGAACCAAGTTTAACGGAGTCTGAAACGAGGTCTCCCACTTTGAGGGTGGCTTCTCTGCCCGCCAAAAAGGATCTCGTGTAGTCATAAAATTTCTTGCCCAGGCCAAGGCTCGAGATCGTTCCCAAAACATAGTAGTGTAGGATGTTGTCGAAAGCCTTCTCCAAGTCAAGGCCAAGAATGGCTCTCGTGTCCCTCGTGTTGCGATCAATGATCTGATTCTTGATTAGCTTCATGGCATCTTGAGTAGAAAGCCCAGGTCTGAAGCCTATCATGTGGTGGGGATAGACGTCATTGTCTTCCAAGTATGGGGAGAGCCTGTTCAGGATTGCGTGCTCGGCTACCTTGCCCACACACGAAGTGAGCGAGATGGGCCTAAGATTGTCGAGACTGGGTGGCTTTCCAGGCTTGGGAATAAGGATGACGGTGGCCTTCTTCCATAGTGCTGGAACATTTCCGTTGCTCCATGACATGTTGATGAACTCAGTGAGGTGCTCTATTGATTTGTCATCCAGGTTCCTTAGGGCCTTGTTAGTGATCTTGTCTGGACCGGGTGTCGATTTGCCATTTAGGTCGTGTAGGGCTTGCCTGACTTCTTCAACTCTAAACTCTGCGTCCAACTCTGGGTTCTCAACGCCCTCATAATCCTTGAGGGGACGATCATCCATCGGGCTGGAATCCACCTGTAGGTACTTGCTCACAAGCGTCTGTATAACTTCATCGTCCGTGGATTCCTGTCAGGCTGCGTGCAAAATGCGTCCCAGCGTGCTTCGTTGATTCGACTTGGTATTTGTCTCATCTAGCAAGTGCTTGAGGAGGTTCCAGGGCCCGGCACGGCGCATTTGACCATCGATGGAATTACAGACATCGTCCCACTGCTGCCTGGAAAGGACCTTGCAATGCTCCTCTATTGTTTTGTTGACTTCGGCAATCTTCTTGCGAAGCCTTTTGTTGAGACGCTGCCCCTTCCATCTGGACAGGAGGGACCTCTTGGCCTCGATCAGATGTGCTAGTCTGCTATCCATCTTCTCGACCGGGAGGTCCGTGCTAACTTCCTTGGTGGCAGCCTTGACATCTCGTGCAATCTGGTCGGTCCAGCGTTCGAGATCGGGCTTCTCCTCGTCTTCCACATAATCCTCCCTAATCTTGCGAAATTTGTCCCAATCGGTGACCATAAACTTGCGCAGTTTTCTCTGCTCTACCTGCAAGGTCGTGGCTAGGATATAGTGGTCCCTACCCAGGTCTATGATGAGGTTGACCCACTTAGCTGCCGCCGCTCCTCTGACGAAGGTCAAGTCAGGAGTAGTTTCCCTGCTAGCCGACGTACCACATCTAGTGGGGAATGACGGGTCGGTGACAAGCATCAGGTCCCGGTTGAGCGCCTCTCTCCAGAGATCCTCCCCCTTGTGCGTATCATATGGATAGCCCCAGGTGTGATACGGAGCATTAAAGTCGCCAGCAATGACCAGCGGGGAGTCTCTGGCGAGCTGTGATGCCCTGGAGACGAGGGTCTTAAAGCGCTGCCTCAAGTCTTTTGGGCTGCTGTAGACATTCAAGATGAAGATGCTCCCCCTACTCACGGGTCCAGGAATGATTTCTATCATTATGTATTCGATTTTACTTGAAGCCACTTGCAGGTCGTGGGTGATATGTGTCAGCCTCTTGCTTATCAAGACACCGACGCCTCTTCCTTCAACGTGCTTTGCAACAGATCGGTGGCCGGGTAGACCTACGCTTTCGGTTAGTGTTTCTTCCAGGAGTACCCCGTGTGGTTTCTCCTCGTGTGTGCGAATAAATTGCTGCAAGGGGGCCCTCTTGTGGAGAAAAGCCCTGCAGTTCCATTGCGATATTCTAAAACAATTAGTTTGCTTGGCCAACCTGTGGCTGTTGCTGAATTGGTTCACTGACCATCTCGAAAGCTCTCACGTTCTCACCGGCTGAGGCCATTGCCTGGAGCGGCCGCGGGCCCATTGCCACATTTTCTAGAAACGATTCTATTTTGCAAAAGCGCTGATGGTACCTCTCTTCCATGGTTAGCATGCTGCACTGGAGGTGGGAGACCGTTTCAGTCATCTGCTTCACGTTCTCGCTCAGAGAAGAGAGCATCTCGCGAATCTCTGACTTTGCTCTGATCGCCATTGTCTCCAGCTCTCCAGCAATGGCCCTCTTTTTGGCGGGCCTCTCCGCGTCACAGGCGGCCACCACGGGTATCTCCGTCGGTACCGACTCAGCTATTTGCTTGTCTGCCAAGCTAGAGAGCTCTCCCTTGCCTCACCTAATCTCGGCAATTTCTGCCATGAGTTTTGCTATCGTATTCCTCGTCATCTCGTTTTCGCGTTCTAATTGCGCAAGCCGGAGGAGGACTTGCAGTCCTCCTCCGCCTCGGTGACATTGGTAGCTGGAACGCCCCCTGGCCGCGGACGAGGAACTGGAGCGCCCTGTGGACCGGGAGCGCCCTGTCGACCGGGAACGCCGTCTGCACCTGGAGCGTCCTATGTGCCCTTGTGTCGAAAGCTGCTGAGTCTGCTTGCTGTCACCGCTGCCAGATGGTGGGGTCGAGTCTCGGTTTCTGGAGGCTTCTGCCGTCCTTTCCCATCTTCTTCTCGTTACCACGTACGGGATCTGGTACCGGTGTCTGCACACTTTGGCTGCTGTCATGTGCGCACCATCGCACAGCTTGCACTTGGGAATACATTGATGCTGCTCGTCCGGGTTCGGTGCGCTGCATCCCCTACAAATAGTTTCGTTCGGGGTGGGGCACACATCGGCCCGATGTCCCAATCTGCCACATGCATAGCACTTGTCCACTTGTTTTCGATACAAACAGCACCTCACCAACACTGGTCCGTAGCGCACAAAGTTCGGAACTTTCCAGCCGTCGAATGCCACAATAACTGAGCCCGTGTTCTTGATCCTTTTCGCCGCCAGAGCCAGCGGATTTCTGGCATTGATGATGTTCCTCTCCAACTCCTCAGGGCTGTCGCTCAGGGTGATGCCTCTAATCACCCCCTTACAAGCACAGTGTGGCGCCGCTTCGTAGGCGCTGACCTCGTGTTCTTTTCTCATCACCACGATCGACTTGATTCTAGTGTATCTTGCTGCATTGTCCCTGTCTGGCGTGCTAACCACGATTATGTTTTGCTGCATGTTCGGGCAGATGACATCTGCTCCAGCATGGGCTTCAGTGACTCCTGCTGCTGCCATGATTGCTCTGCCTACGGTCGTTGCACCAGCCTTGGACACATCCAAGCCTCCCCTTGGCCTTATTATGATCTTAGCGTCGTCTGTAGGGAGCGGGGGCATGCGTCCTGCCTTGATCACTCTTTTCTTATTCCACTCTCCATTCTGCCGATGCCCGGCAGATGTACTGGCGCTAAGTCTAACATCTTCCTTCTTCGATTCGACGGTACTTGCTGCTCTTCTCGACGAACGCCTGGCAACGGCCGTCTGCCAGCCCAGATCTTCCGAAAACATTTCGGGGAGCAATTCCTCCCCTTCCCCGGAAACTTCCATGTTCGGTTAGAAAAGTAGGTGGGTACGGCGCTCGGATGCCGCGCCCGTGGTGAGGCTAGCTCTCGGCAGCGCGATCCGGGCGAAATACACTTAGAAAAACGAAAAGTCCACCCACCAGCCAAACTTGGTATCGGCGTTGTCCTCTCGTCTTTAGGCGTCTTTTCGTACCAAAATCCACTCGAAAAATCTCGAAAATCCAGACGAAAACATTCTAGAAAGCGGCCGATGTTTGTAGAACTGTCCTAATCAGCGTCTTCTTCCAAAAACTTTGGGGTCCGCAGGAAACTATAGATGGGTATACGCCACAGAAATTGAGCAAGCCCCACTACGGAGTACAGCAGGTGCGAGCGTTAAACGAAAGGTCTGCCTGGTGAAGTTGAGCACGTGAAAGACGCAAAAGAGGGAGAGAAAGAAGGAGCTGGAAGAAAGAGAAAATAGAGTGAGAGAAAGACACACAGAAAGAAAGAGAAATGATGTGCAATTATATCTCTACGTTCTTGTACTTTTTTATTTTGTCAAATAAATCAAAATCAAATAAAAGAAATAAAGAAAAAATATAGAAAAAGAGACAGAGATTAAGAAACGGACATAAACAGTGAAGAAGAGCAAAAGAAATGAAAAAACGCCAGGCCTGCGCTGAACGCGCAGCACAGTCACAGCGAAAGCTGGAAGAGCGGCGTTTCTAGAGCCCTTTAAGCTCTCTTGGGGCTACAATACAAGTACACTAGAAAGGTACCCACTACGTCATGAATCGCAATTTTTGTGAAGTTGGGAAGCACCTACTAAGCCAGTATTCGTCATTGTGTGGAGAAGCGAGGAACCAGCTACACGTCTGTAAGCCATTATGTGCACTTTGTTGACGCGACGACTGATGACGATGAAGAATTATGGCTCAGCCCTTTGTAATGGGTTGGAATCTTTAAACGGCCCACCAGTTATGTAATTTGCATTGGGTGACGCCCGGTCGCTATTTCCCTCTCCCGTCATGCTGTATAACATACGCTGACGTGGGAGAGAGATGGGGGGGAGCGAAGAACTTTACTGAGACCCCGAGGAAATGGATCATGCGCTTATGGGCTTCCTTGGCAACCAATACAAGTGCACTTGCGAGGAAACCACTACGCTACAAATCATTGTAATTTTACTGAGACCCCGAGGAAGTGGATCATGCGCTTATGGGCTTCCTTGGCCACCAATACAAGTGCACTTGCGAGGAACCCACTACGCTATAAACCATTGAAATTTTTGAGAAGTAGGGCAGCAGGCACTGTGCCATTTTTCGTCATTATATGGAGAGCGTTGGTACCTGCTAAACGCATGTAAGGCATTATGCGCACTTTGATGATGCTGTGTCTGATGACGATGAAGAATTATGGCAGCGCCCTATGTAATGGGTTGGAAGCATTCAACAACCTACTCGTTGCGCAATTCGCATTGTGTGACGCCTGGTTACAGAATTCGCGTGGTGCGACGCTTCGTGCTTATTTTACTCTTCTACCGCGCTATATTGCATATGCTAATGTGGTTCCTTCCCGACATGAAGCCGGTATAGGACCCTTTTGCAAAGCAGTTTCAAGCACCGGCATGGCTCAGAGGTTGAATACTGGGCTCCCACGCAGAGGGCCCAGGTTCGAACCTCGTTCCGTCCTGGAATTTTTTTTCTTATTTCGAGCGATACTGGTTACGGACACCAGCGGCGGCGGCGGCGGCGGCGGCGGACAACTACGGCGCCAAAAACGGCTGGTGAAATGATCTCATAACAGCTTTCGCTGTAAAAAACACATAAAAAGATAGAAAGCAGAGAAAGAGAGAGAAAGAGAAAGAAATTAAGATAAATGTTCACCAGCTAGCCCACCTTGCCGTCTTTTTTGGAAAGAAGCAGACACGGAAAAGACAATATGGCTGATCTCCCCGTAAGAGGAATCGGTATAATGCGAAAGTGAAAGGCGTGTTCACAAAAGTAGTGGTCATTGTGTAGTGGTATATGAGAGCTTGTACAATGTCTATTGATATCTGGCAGCTACAGCACCTTTTCTCATAGATGCATCCTCGTTGACGCCAACTGAAACATCTCCATCGCGACGACTAACGCCCATGATCATGATTTAGCCCTTGTGTTAGCTGAAATTTTTAACGTATACTTGGCCCCAGCGTATCGTGAATCACGCGCAAAGATGGCATAAACAAGCAGATAATAAACACTAGCACTCGATATGCACTTCTTCAAAGTGTCGTCAATTAACGAGAGAAACGACACGGTGCGCTGCCGAGTAATATGGTAACGTACGCCTGTGCTCATGCATACACTACCACACTGCCCTTCAGCAACACGGGAGGTAGAGGTTCGTAGCTTTAGCCGCAAACGCGCGCAGGCGTTGCACGTCTTGCTGGCCTCTGTCTCGCTCCACGAAGGCACGACATTCGCGCGTCCGCATCGATGCCTTTCTGCGGTGGTTTTATTAGTCGGTGCTATCGCACTCGAAGCAGTCGGCGGCGAAACACCGTTGGTGCATTCGGAAGCTGCACTACTCCGACAATGAGCTTTCACGCGCTAACACGAAGCGAAAGGCAAAGAACGCAAGTGCGTCTAGGGCGACTCCCCGATGCTAGTGATGCTAGCGCGGCCAATGTTTTTCGCTGGTATCAAGGCGCATTAATCATGGGCTCCGAGATTGTGCGCCGGCGGCGAGCAATCTTGGAGGCCATGCTTTATCTGGGTTGTCTCCGAAGTGTTCTCTATCGGCGCTAGGAAGTGTCATGCCGCATTACTTCACCTGACCGCTCACAGACGGCGGCACCGCGCCACCGCCCCTGGCCCCGCCTGGCCCCGCCAACAGAGAGCACTCTGCGAGAGGGAAGTGTGTGACAGATATAAAGCGCGTTTGTGAAGTGTCGCACATCTGCTGCGGTGGCTTAGTCGGTTGAGCGCCAGGCGCTTATCGTCGCGGACCAAAAGGTCGTATTTTCGATTCTCCGCGGTGGAACTTTTTCTTAGTTTTTTTTCTCATCCATTAGCGTCCATTTTATCAACGTCCTATCTGTGACGGAAATACGTTACTAAAGTCTTGGTGGACCACGGCATAAAGCGCTTTCGTGTTAAAGAGAGAGGGAAAGACTGAAAACGAAAGCAAGAGAGAAATGAAGAGAAACAAAGAAAGAGAGAGAAAAAAGCAGAGAAAGAGATATGAAGAAAGATAGAAAGACACAGAAAGAGAAAAAAGAGATAGAAAAAACAAAGAGCAAGACAGAAAGGGAAAGAAGCAGAGTTATGGTAAGAAAAAAAAGAGAAATAAAGACACAAAAGAGCGAGAAAGAGAAAAAATTAGATCGAGAGAGAAAGAAATAGAAATAAAGAAATAGAAAGCCGCAGGTACGAAAACAGATACAAGAAACAGAGAGAAAGAAAAAAAGAACGAGTACAAAAATACATGGGGGACGCTTGAGCTTTGCTTTCAGGCGTAGAACGAGACAGCGTAATCGGATCATGTTGGCATCACCTTCCCAATCACTAGCCTGCGTGCGCTTCTCGGTGGACACCTAAACTTTGCCGCAAGGAAAGCCAAAGTGCGGACGCACGGCGGCTCCTATATCCATGCATGCTGCGCGGCGGAACACGGAAAGCGTGCCAGTGGGCCCTTTGCTCCATCTCACGGGATTTCTGTCAAGCCGTTGACGAACCTCCTAGATTTGCGCGCCACCAACGCTATATGATGTATACAAATAGGTCGCCGGCCGTTAGTATTCCACAGTTTCTATGCTGGGTGGCTGAACTGCTAAACGCATAGCGCCACGGAGCAAGGGGTCGCAGGTTCCTGTCTCCGATCCCATTCGAACCAAGTGTTTTTTACTATTTCTTCATTTGCATCTACCTCGATCTTTATTACACTGAAAACGCTTATTTTAGGGGCGAAGCTCATTAAAGGGCCCCTCACCAGGTTTGACAATTTTGAGCTGATGAGCGCAATGCATGCACTAGGCGTTCACGATTACGTCTCCCAAAATTTGCAACGCTACGGGCCGCGTAAATGGGTCAAATTTCAAGCTGAACTCTGCTTGCCCTTCTTCTCGCGTCCACGCGCCCAGAGAATGAGGGGATGACGTACATGAGAGAATGGCCCTACGTAGATAGTAGTGTTGTGACGTCGCTCCTCTACGTAGACGACTGTGCTCTGACGTTGGCAACAGTAGCACATGACACTGCGATAATTATTTGACACGACGCCTAGTTTTTGTAATTTGTTGCTTGAATAGATGAATAAAACTTGAGAGCAATAATAAAACACACAAACGGAATGTGTGCGTTTTCTTTTTTAATTTTTACTGCGAATCGCAGCGAGATTCGAGACTAATCTACCTCCGTTTCGCACGCGTTCGTGTTCTCGCGCTTTGCGCATCGTGCAGACGCCACCCTTTACAACGAAACTAATTTTCTACTGCGTTCCAGTGCTTATTAGGCTCATTTATCCTCCCGCGTCTAACTAGATGTCTCATGCGGCACACCGCTAGTCTCGCGTCCGTACAAATGTTGTAGCTTTCGTGCTCAGTAATAGCTATGGTAATAGGTTGAAAGCCAAGTGATCGGCGATGGCGCATTCGGCATAACTTGCAGAGATGAAGCGCAAAGAACGCCGCCACAGCACCGCTCGCGTCTCGGGGGCTCGGGCTGGTTCGGGCGCGTCATGCGCTCGTGACATTTTGTGCGCATGACGTGTTCATGCGTATGCGTTATGTGATCCTTCCGCTCGTGTGCCGAAGAGGGCAGGGAAGGGATTTGGCTTGCGAAGGCTACGCGGGGCGAGCGGCAAGGGTTTGCAGCTCGCCTCTTCGCATCATGGTTCCGCGCCGCTACAAATTATTGTTTTTCTCAGCTTCTCACCGACCGATTAGAAAAATTCTTGTGGCATAATGCTCTTTATTGGGCTCGCAACAACTTGCAATGTCTAACTAAAATTCGTTAGGTCACCTGGTGAGGGGCCCTTTAAGGCGGCACCCGTTTGTCCCTCGTAGTCGTAGTCGTAGTAGTCGTAGTGCGTAACCAGTCTTACGCTTTGACCTCCAAGGTGATGCCGGTGGGAGATTTTTCCTGTGCGTTGTTGAACAATAAAAAATTCGCAGCGTGCGCGTTAACTAAAAGCCGAATTCTTCTGTCTCTCATTCCCCATTAGCAGCCATTGGCATGTTCCAGTAGGAAACGTTAGTAGAAGTAGAAGTGTAAGTGTTAGCTAAAAGCCGACTTCTTCTGTCTCTCATTCCCATTAGCAGCCATTGTTTACCTCCAAGGTAGTGCCTGGTGAGATTTCTCCTGTGCGTGATTAAACAATAAAAATTTTGTTCAAAACGCCGTTGATTGATGAAAGAAACTAACGAAAGACGCCAGATGTTTTGTAAAAGCAAAACGAAAGAACGCCAGATGTTTCTAAAGCAAAACGAAAAGACGCCAGCTGCTTAACGAAAGATGCCAGATGTTTTCTAAAGCAATGGTTTTCTAAACAATGAAAATTCACAGCGTACATGTAAAATTAAAGTGAGCTGCAAGTCGTCATAACTCATCGAACCTTTAGTATAAACGCGCCCGATCTCACGTCGGTGATGATGTACTGGGCAGAATTCACGGAAGATTCACGGTTTACCGATGAACCTCCGCAGCTTCGCCCACTCATCATCATTCACTCCGTGGGTATGCTGTGATTTTTTTCGCTCACAACCAAAGACGCCGACGCCGCGGACACCGGAATTTCTGCGAAACGAGCTGTTCAGCGCTATCGCGTGAAAAAAAATAAAGAGAAAACAGGAAGGCCACCCAGTTCCGCTCTTCTTTGAAGTTTGGCACCACTATAGCGAAGCTGCCATAATGTTTTTTTTTTTTGTATTATTGCGATAGCAATTATATGGACAGTCTCGGCTGGAAAATGTCCGTCCCTGTCGCCGTCATTCACCGTATATGTATAAGTATGTATATATATAGAAAGGCTACAAAGAAAAATAATTAAGAAATTCTTTCCGACGCGCGGAATCGAACGGGTGACCTCTCGCTTTGCAGCCCGCCGCGTTAGACGTTAGGACACGACAGCACCGTCTCTCAGCCTGCTAACGGCGAGCTATTTATATATACCATGTAATTCGGCATGCTTTCGTAGTGGCCACATAGATGGCGCGACGTGCGCGCGTGTTGCGCGCTTTAAAGATCGTCGCCCCGCCCCTACGAGCGACATTTGTTTTCGTGGCCACTACAGGGAGCGACCGCCGCGCCGCCATCCGATAGCGCCTGAAACGCGCTTCTGGGCACTTTTTCTCCCTGAAGACGGCCGCTGGCCTAGGTACTGAGGAGGAGAACGCCCCCAGCTCCACTTGTCCCTAAACGCGCTTCGCGCCGGTGTCAACTAACGTCAAGGTAAGTTCTTGCATTCATTGTTCTGCGATGTTTTCTACGCGCGACGATGAAATTTCTCCACGCAGTACGCGTCTCTACTTAGAACTATTTTCAGCGTGACAGTTTTTGTATTATCTTGTAGCCTGGGAACACCGTTCAATTGGTGCGACAGAAACTTATGCAGCTTCCGTCTCACGCATTGTATGGAAACGGTTGAATACCGCTTGTAGTTACTTTCTTGCCATAGAGTTCAACTAGTAAAAGGTTTGTGACACACGCTTATGAGAACGAATGCAATAAGCTAGGTCTTCGCTTGTACATTAGTGTGCAAAAAAGCTTTTATTTGCGCAGGTGCCCATGCTGCGAGTGCAGTCGTAACGCTTTGACGTTGGATCCGAGCCCATGGAGAAAGTTGGAGCTGTAGAGCTGTATGTAAGTACACTTTGTGCGTGCATATTCTTCGTTTGACCATTGTGAAATATGTCAGAAGTGGTGTACTAATCAGTGCACAAAAATTGATCTGCCAACGTTAAACAAATAGCATTTAATAATGAGCCGTAGCGTCCCCCCTTCACTGCTCATGGGCTTTTTTTCATTAGCTTAATGGGCACAGCCACTGCTCTGCCAAGAAGCCAGACATGAAGTTCAAGGGGACACAGCTTTTGCATCGGTCTGGCTTTAATGAGAGCAACTTGCGCTGTGATTTAAAATTTTATTTTCAAGCCATTGTTCAAAGCTTTGCAGGAGGCTAACACATACAATAGGGCTCTCGTGGTTCATAGGGCTCTCGTGGTTCAAAAACCGTGGGCAGGACCGCTCAAAGTAAAAGAAATCTAGGCCGAAGGTTTACAGGTTAGTATGATTGAAAATTGGGCGAGTTGGTAACAATTCATAGCTGGTAGAGGCAAAACAGTGCGAAATAACAGAGACCAAGGACGAGTAGACACGACACCAGTGCTGACTTTCAACTGAAAAGTTTATTGAAGAAACATCATAATATACTCTTACTGCACATGCTCTTACAAGGCAAGAAACTCATGACGACGTCATGGCATTGAAGTGGTGTTTGCAGCCAAGAATAAAGTTGGTGATATCTGCACAGCAGTGCGGAAAAAGGCCCAGTGGTGAAGGATTCATATTCCATTAAGCACACGAATGTTTTTGTGCCATTGGCATTGTGTACAGCATACCCTTCACGTGTGGAAGTGTTTACATTGGGCAATCGGGGCGACGCGTAAACTCGCAACTGAGGGAGCATCAAAATTCCCCGAGAGGTAATGTTTGCTCGACGCACTTGGCAATGCACTGCCAAGATTGCGGGTACACCGCAGAATTTTCTAGAATGAGGATTCTTTTCCGCCACCACGACCAGTTGACACGTGAAATCTTCGAGGCCCGCAAAATACAGAAGGCAGGGCATAACTGTGTCATTCAGTCTTCAATAGCCCTCCAGGAAAAGTAAATTTCCTTTTTAGATGCTTGTAATCGTTAACAGTGCTAAGATTACTAGCAAGAGCGAGCCAAAGAGCCCGGATGAAAGCATGCCAGTTTCATTACCATCTGCTATTGCCATGTATTAGCATGGCTCTTATGACAAACACCGACATCCCGGAATATTTTCTGGCTGTTTTAGGTCAGCAGTTAATGTACAAGCTTCCTAAATTCTTCCATTGCATGCTATGTTCTATCATAAATTAGAGGCTCAAGACATCAAGTACATCAACAGTTTCTTCCGTTGTTTGTTATTGAAAGCATGTTGTAGGGATGGGTATGTTTCTGTATGAGATAGATTTTGCACATACCGCAGATCCATATATGCTGAAATACTGCAGAAAGTTTCAGTATTATCATCACCATCTTTCAAAGTAGCATTTGGCGTTGTTAGTTGCCTAGTTTCTGAAGGAAGAAGAAAACTGGAAAGTGAGTTCCTGGACTCCAATCTCAAAGGTGATGCTTTACCTCCATGCACATTCATCGATGTTCGAAAAAAAAAAAATGACAAATTCGCATAAGATCTGCATATTTTTGTTGGAATCCTTCGGTATTACCTTTCATGTTAACTAGTTTATTTGTATAGGGAGAGGCTGCTCAATTACCTTGTCTGGAATCGGTGCACTGAGTTTGTGTGCTATGCTTAATTTGGCAGTTGCAGGGTGGTAAGGCATAGCCTTTCAGATAGCAGACTTGTCTACCATCTTTCTGGTGCTCCTGCCACGGGCTGAAGCCAATTAAATCCTTGTGAAATGTTTGCCGAAGGTTCAACGGTGTGCACACTAGCATGTCTCAACCGATCAGGACAGAAGATAGTCAACAAGTTTGGAGAAAATGTGCAAATTCTGCACGGTGCATTCACATTTCAGTGGACATTTGCTGGCTGGCGCATCCTCTTGCCAAAGTCCAACATCAGGGGAAAGTGCAGTGCTGCATGTCTGGAAAAAAAGTTCATTGACTAAACACCAAGCGATGTCTGCCAAGGTGTCGAGCTTTCAAAGTGCAAAGAGAGAGTAAGCTTGCTCTAACAAACATAGCAGTGGTTATGAAAATGATAATGTGCATTTGTAAGTACATACTGTCATAGTGCGCTCGGTACAAAACAAGTAACCAACTAAGGCATGCTGAGTTTTAAATAGCATAGGTGTATTATGTCCGGTACCGCCTCACACAAGAAACGCCTGCTGGTGTGCCATACCCTTCTGCCTATGAATTCGCAGCAATTGGGGACCTATTAATTGCACTTGCAGCAGTTGGGGACCTGTTAATTGCACCGTGGCACTGATAACGATGTAGACTTTCTAGAACAAATGGCTTGGCAGCTACAAAAGTGGGCTTGCTACGAAACGTATAATGCAGATGGCACTTTCATCGGTACTAAAGGTTTTGAAAACGTGCAAATGCTTCACAAGCTTGCCCTCGGATGCGTGAACATTTCTAAAGACACCGTGTGTTTCACTTATAAGGATTTATGCAGGTGGTATAAATAACCATTGCAGCATCGCAGAAAGTGTCATAACATGCTTGGAAAACATAGGGTAAGCTGCTGCATGCATATGTTTGACTGACTTCATTGTGCGTTTTGCATGCAGGACGAAATTAGCATTCTGGTAATTCCATAACCAGGTCACAATTGTGAGACATACTGTTGTGGAGGAACTCGTTGATTTTGCCTACCCGGGATTCCACAAAACACCTAAATTTAATTGCACTGTGTGGGACAATATCAACTGTTCAGTTGCACCTGCTTTTGGCTGTTACATGTTTAGTGCTGTTTACCAATGTTTCTCTGCTGCGCTTATGTGTATTTTGTGGTTGAAATTGCTTTAATTTTAAAGGAGTACTGACACGATTTTGAGACATCGCAAAAGGGACATTTTTGGTTTCCTTGGTATGCAGTGTCAACGATGTCCACACACCGGAGTCGGAGAACACGTATCAAATATTTTAATTTGACTTTGAAGTTTTCGTCGCTGAGCATCTGCAAGCCAGCCACAGTACAATGGGCATTATCCTGACGAGACAGTTCCCCCGAGTTTGCAAGTTCTGCATCCTGCATGCAGCCTATATCGTAGAAATCACTGTCAGGGCCACTGGACAACAATGAACTTATCGTTGTTTATGTGCACCACGGGCAGACGATGGATTTGCCGCTAGTACGTCGCGAGTTTCTGTATCCCTGTGACATCACACTGCTATGAAACGTCACCGAGAAGCCGCCCCCTCGATATCGAAACCAAAAGTGTCTTTTTAAGGTAGCGATAAATAAAATACATACGATGCATTCCCAGGCACCACAATACTCGTTTTAGGTTTCTCGACACCAGTATTTTTATTTAGAGCATCAATCCGAAAATTTTTCAAATTCATGTCAGTACTCCTTTAACATATCTTTTTTCCTGTGTGTACTCATAAGTAACCTCAACTCACTTGGTAAGAATCTTTAGCACATAAGCGACACAAGGACGAAAAGGGAGGGACAACGTCTGCACTAACTTTCAACGAAATGGTTTATTGCACACAAGGCACTAATAGACACAGTGGTGGTGCCCTAGCGATTCACCAAGATGCCATGCTGAGAGATATGTCTTTTAGATGTGAAGCATCTTATAGCGGAGTTCAGTCCGGTGGTGGTGGTGGTGTGCGGCGTGACCACCCTTACTGCGCATGCGCAAGCCCTCTCCACACACCTCCTCTCCCTCTCCACTTTCCCTCTCCCCCTTTTCCTCTCCACTCGCCCTCTGAAACGCGGGCTGTACATGCCGAAACGCTGCTTCGCATCGCCTAATGGTCCCCTTTAGCGGGAGATGGTGTGATTTTTTTCTGTTTTATTTTGACAAAATATATGGCACACTATAATCACTTCGCGAACTACTACACATTCAATACAGTTAATTCTTTATTCGAGAAGGATAGTTGCGGAGTGCTAACACAATTGGTACTCACTTTTACAGTTTTTGCAGCTTATATTATCAGTCTCGTTAGTTCAACTCTATTAGCTGATGAAACCTTTGTGTCCTGAAAGAAAGGTTCATACTCTCATGCCCTACACTGTGACGCCAGCCATCCATCGTTGCATTTGTTCACAAGATTACAGTGCTCTCTTAACCTATCATTCATGCAGTGGCCCATTTCCTGACATACCACTTACCACATGAAAGAGGTATCTGATAAACGACAGCTTCTCAGCATGTCCTATGTCGTTTTGTGCAAGCAATTGTCTTCTTTGGTGCTTGACTACTAATTCTGCAAATCGATTTCAGCTTGCATGGAGCTGAAAAACTACTTGTACATTAGCACGTGATGCCATCCTTTCCATAACTGTAGTTGGATAGCGTAACAACTCAACAGGACACACAGCACATGGGAAAGGTTCACACACAATGCGTCGCACAAACAGAAGTGTAAGTCGTAAAAGGCTTAAATTAGGAAGTACCGCTCCATTGCTCTAGTTGGCTGTTCCAACAGTGATGTCGCTGAAAAAAGAATAGCTGATGTGCCATACTTGCACAAAATTTAGCATTACATAATAAGGTTGGTGTCACATACAAATGTGCAAATAGTTTTCCAGCTCTAGAAAGCTGAAATCAATTTGCAGAATTTGCAGTCAAGCACGGAAGAAAACGATATAGGATGTGGTTTGCGGAATGTAGACAAGCTGTTGCTTATCAGATACCTCTTTTCTGCAGTAAGCAGTATGCTGGGCAAACAAGCAGCTGCATGAATGATAGGTTAAGATAGCATTGTAATGTGTGAACCTTTTTTGCAGAACACACAAAGGTTTTGTCAACCAACAGAGCTGAACTAACGAGGTTTATAATACTATTTGCTGCAGGAATTGCAAAAATTGGGTTCCAATCATGTTAGCACTCTGTCCCTGTCCTTGTCGGATAAAAAATCTGCTTTCTTGATTGTGCAATAGTTCGTTAGTTGATTAGTGTTACGTACGTCTTGTAAAAATGAAGCAGAAAAATACAAATCTCCGTGCATGGCTTCTTGGTGCAGTGTGAGGGCACCAACACTGTATAAATGTTTGCCTCGTGTGCAATAAACGATTTTGTTTAAAGTTAGCGCATGTGTTGTGTCTCTCCATGTTTCTCCTCGTGTTGCTTATGTGCAAAAAATTCTTAGTATGTTGCCAACTAGGCTGAATTTTTCCCTAAACCTCTGTCACCCTGTGCTGTATCGTCTGTTGTGTTTTGACCAAACTGTAGCCTCTTGTTTTTTTTTGGTATGCAGGTGTATGTGCATGCTTGACTGAAACATTTTTTAATATGCCTTTTGTGTGCAAGATGAAATTAGAATTCCAGATATTCCCAAAACCACAATATGATTGTCACACACAGTGCTGTGGAGGAGCTCGTTAATTTTGCCTACCCTAGATTCTTTAGCATATCCAGATTTACTTCATTAAGTGAGACAAAATCAGCTGTTCAACCGCCCCTGCTTTTGGCATTTACAAATGTTCGACAATTCGACAAATTATTGCTGCTGTGCTTGTGTGTTTGCCAAGTCAGCCTTCCGATTTTTGTTGTGGTGATACATGCCTGCTCGATGGAGACACCTTGTACTTATTGTGCCTTTTGCGTGCAGGTTTTTGGACAAAGTCACCAATTCCATTGCTCTTCCTATGCCAAGTGGCCAGGATAATGGTTGAAATTGCTACAATAAAGGTTATGATCAACAACATTTGTTGAAATTTTGCATTTACTTTTGGAAGCGCAGTATAACGCATTCCATGCAACATTACTAATGAAAATGAGTCGACTTAAAATGCTTATGTTGTCTGGAGCGCAATGGATTAAGCGAGTGCCATGTCGGAATAAACAGCATTAACTAATTCTTTGGACAAAAGAACACCGATTTTGCTGATCTGAAAAATTCTTGTACACGGGGTGATGCTGGAGCTGTTTTGACAAGCGTACTTGTCGTCTTCGTGGCTGCAACTTTGAGACAAGTCTTGTCGAAATGTTGGCTCCAGTGACACCCTAGTCAAAGCGTTGTACCATGCCAGCATTTCACAATCAAAAGTTTGAACACCGATTTTGCTGATCTGAAAAATTCTTGTACACGGGGTGATGCTGGAGCTGTTTTGACAAGCGTACTTGTCGTCTTCGTGGCTGCAACTTTGAGACAAGTCTTGTCGAAATGTTGGCTCCAGTGACACCCTAGTCAAAGCGTTGTACCATGCCAGCATTTCACAATCAAAAGTTTTAGCTGTTCACTGTTAGCCTGTTACACCCCGGTGGCGCAAGCTGAGGCATTTATTTTATGTCTTTCTTTATGCCTCAACATAACTTCTATCAAAAGTGATAACTAATGGGAAGTCTGCATATAATGGCATCGGATTAATTTCTGGAGCTTCTCTAGCCAGCAAAATTTATCGCTCTTTCTGTCTACTCTGTCCTTTTTTCCTATGTTCGCACGCTGCAAAACCCTGCCAGTATGATAATCCAAAAACGGCAGAAGTTCAGGGGAAGATGGCGGCTTGAAAAGGTGAAAAATTCTTGGACACGGAGTGTAGCTGGAGTCAGCGTTTCGACAAGCAGTCTTGTCTTCTTCAAGGGTAAAAATTGCTGCTGAATGAAAGAATTCGATGCAGAGACCACTATTCGACACCTTTATTTTAGCCAAATGGCGCATAAGTGTGTTAAAATACAGCAAAAATCCCCATATCTCCCGTGGAGCAAAGTCTCTCGATTTCTTTTCATCGAAGCGAGTGGGTCGGCGGCCGTAAATGACGGGAGGCGCTCAAGAATAGCTTTCGGTTTCGGTTTTTGGCTGCGCGAAGCGCCACCTGCTTCCTGCAACTGGTGTCATGGAGACTTCCTGTTTAACTTTTTGAAACTCCAAGCGATTGCAACCTTTCCTTGCACTGTTGTACTTGATATTGTGCAATATATATGCGCCTGTGTACGTTATGGTTATATTAGGCACCATCCGGGATATCAAGCATCGAAATCTGATGTGCGACACTTGCGCTTTGCCACTAGAAGGTAAGCAAAACACCACTGCATGCTGCACGACGTTCCTGCTGTCTGCGTAGTGAAGCAAATATATATCGTCTTTACGGCGACCGCTGTCCTTGCATCTTGGCACGACGTAGGCGGGATCGACTCCTCCCATGTTTATCGTAGAAGAAAGTGAGCCGCGCCAATACGGACACTAGAGAACCAGACATCGTGTCTTCTTATGTGTCGGTTTTTGACGCTTTTCGTCCCATTAAAGACTGATTCCTACCTCTAGAAACTTTCTCTCGTTCTTTGTATTTATATTCTGCCCTTTTCACCGGACTTCGAAACGAGGTCGCATTCGTTCGTCAACTGACGCAACGTGCAGAATGTTGCCTTTGCCTTGTTCGCAAAAGAAGATAGTCAATACCACGCCATCGGAGGGGCCCGTGAAGGCATAAAATCCGTCAAAAAGAAATTGACATGCTTCCTGAAGTCTGAAAGGGCTAGGTTATTTTCTGCATCGCAAGAAGCCAGTCACGTGTTTGGTGCTACAGGGGACCCTCCACGGGCTGCTGCGGCTACTATCCCAGCCTTTAAATCCGTTCCACTCCTAGCGCGAGTGCGCCGATACAGCTGTGGAAGACTGTCTACGATGCTTACATTGAATGCTGCAAGCTGCGTACATTGAAATTGTTTTATTTTTACACGTACATAAAATACGATTCGTGCATGCAGAACAAACAAGGCGTTAAATAGGGCGGCATGGCTCATCTGTTTACAATCTGTTTACAACATCACCACATTGGTAACCAATCGCACTGTTTGCATGAATGGCATTCTCCGCCAAGCGAAGGTGACTGAAGACATAGGTGTGAGTGCAGTATTCATATATTACACTATTTAAAGCCTACTAAGTGACATGGTTTAGACAACCTGTTACCTAAGGACCTACCAACATTGTGCATTTGTACAGAGCTCTCTATGCTTTCAGCGTGCCTTTAACTTGAGGCATTTAAAATTATTTCCTTATCTTATTATCTACTCCATCTATCTTCTAGCTGCCCTTATCCGGGTGCTCTCATGGCCACTTCCGTAACTGGTATTGGGCGTAAGGCATACCACTGGAAGAGCAGACGCCACCTTTGGTGCAACGTGCTAGGCAGGCTCATGTGGTCATAGTGGCTGCTTAGTCTGCTTTGGGAGCACCAGAGCGAGCTGAAAACAAAACTTTAGAATGCCACCTGCGCTGTAATTCTGAGTGACTGGGGAGGTTTTCCTGCTGTTGCTGTGCGCTCGACAAATACTTGAAAGAAATCACTACATTATGTAGCCACTGTCTTTGGAGGAGTTTTGTATGGTAGGCCAGTGCTCAATGCAGGGCGTACGCTATGGAGCCTGCTGCCAGCTTTCACATGTGTCCGCAGGGTAAGAAGGTGCATGAATCTGCGAATGCAGAACTTAGAAATTGTAAACAGCTATTGGCTAGTACTTCCACAAGGAAAATTTCTGCTTTGACGTGGGGCTGCGATGTTCGGTGAGTAGCAGGAAGCACTCACCGAGACTCGCCTGTGAACGCTGCCCAGCTAATGATGCTTTTCTTCCTCAAGGTCGCCCATACGTTTCTTACCTCCATATCGCCCCCAAAATTAGGTTGATGCACTCAAGCTAATTTCAATTAAGTTGACCTGTCCCAAATCCATCTGTTTTCTACAAAGCCATATGTATTCTTGTTGGAAAAGTGCCACACCTTTTGCGTTATAGACATAATATTGGCACTGAAATTGCTGGAAAACTTGCCATAGACTTTTGCACATTAAAAATTTCTATTGCAGTCTCTACACCTTGTTTTTACCCTGCTTTGTAGCTGCAAGCTCGTTGCTGCAGGAACTTCTCAGTTTCTGCGATTCCTAGCTTATAGACTTGTACGCCTGATCGCTGTACGACTATGGCTACAATGACCAGATGTAGGCGCTTGCTAGCGCCGCCTGGCAGGCTGAGCTCAATGCGCTCGGTGCAGGCTCAGTGTGCTTAGTGCAGTGAGCTCAGTGCAGGCCTCCTGTAGATATAATGGAAAGGGAGCAATAGGAATCATTTTAAAAAAGAAGGCTCTTGTTTGTTTTAGTGCCATCCAAAGAATGTTTTGAATTATGAAAAAGAAGCAGCTGGAAATTGCTCACTGACGAGACAGATAACTGTAGATACGACACCACCTGATTAATAATAATTATAAGAAAAAAAAAAGGCTCTTCCCGACAGCACACACAAGTCACCATAGATGTCAATTTGCCTAAAGTTTAAATTGTCTTTGAAAAGCCTTGACAACATCCACGCACTGACAGTTTATTGTGTATGCAGTTAAACAATATGCTGCGTACTTGCAATCGCCAACTTGATGCTTCATTCTTGTATCTGCCATTTAGTTAGTTTCAACATTAGCTTGAACAAAATGTCATATGTGGGTCATTTCTGGAGGGATTTGACAGCAGGACTCGAGAGATCTCCATAATGACTGAAATCTGGACCTTGATTCTGAAATATACAGTTTTTGTTCCATGGTTATGTTTCACCGCACTGCAACCTCACATGGGGGTGCCAAAGGAAAAAGTGCTTAAAACCAGTCTTGTCTCTGTAGCTCATAAACATACTTATTAGAGTCTTTTAGCAAGTTACGGAAATATGGTACACAAATACGGTAAGGCTGTATGGTAGCGCTCCTCCTTTCCCGCTCGTTGTGCTTTTGCCGGTGAAGGCAACCCAACACCACAAAAGCTATCTCAAAAGTTACTGTGCGGTTGTCACGCATCATTGTTGCCTGTCAGCCCACACATTGTTAACGAGGAACCTGTCGTTTGAGGATGCACAGTTTCCTGAACTGTCACCTGAACTGGGAGCGGCTTAAGCACAACGAGCAGGAAAGACATACAATTTATAGTTGGTGATTTTACTGTAGCAAATGTGCTGCAGACCACCATGCTGCAGCCACACCGTGTAGATCGTGAATAAATGTTTTAATCAACGGTTGTCTAACAACAGTTGGCGTGGCAGTGTTGACTGTCGGTTTTATAACAATGTAATAAAATTTACATATGTACTCCTACGGCTCAGCAAGCTAGAGTTTAGCCAGTATTTTTGTATACAATTTGTGTACACACCATTTCTGCAATGCCTGCACGACTGGTGAGGTTTCAACTGACTAAAATGCTTTCTCATGATTTGTGAAGGTTATATATAGGGGTTGGTTATATTCCATGCATTTATCCATAACATCAACAGTGCTAATAAGGTCTATTGTTGAGTAGCCTGTATGAAATCCTGCTTACTCATTTGGTTGATTGGATTCTAAGGTGGTCCTAATTCTATTAGCTATTACTTTTGCAAATGCCTTGTTAGCAGTTATGAGTAAGCTGATTGGCTTCTAATTTTTCAATTTCTTGATGCCCCTTTTCATTCAAACATTTATTTTGCAAAGCATGATTACAACAAAAAGTAGGGGTGTGCGAATATTCGAAAGTTTCGAATATTCGTCGAATATTACATTCGAAATATTCGTATTCGATTCGAAAATCGTGAATTCGAAAAGTTTCGAATATTCGATAACTTCGAATATTCGAGAAATTCGAATATGCGATTCGATTATCATGCATAAAATAACTCGTCTTCCACATTTCTGCTGCGTTCGTATCGCTAAAAACGTTGCCGAGAGGAGCGATAAACATCGTAAGTACACGGAGGCACAATATCAGCCTGCGACGAGCGCCGCAATACGTATGATTTATTGCTGGTGCATCTCCGACGTGCAGCGCTGTTGGCGATCATGTAACCGTACATTTTCAATATTATGCTGCCGTAACGTGCCACACTACCACTCGTTCACTATGCGGCACCACTTCTGAAGAAAGACAGTGACCCACGTGACTGGTGGCGGACTGTAGGCACTTTCAGATACCCCAGTCTGGCAAAGCTTTGCCCCATGTAACTCCCTATACCAGCCACTTCTGTTCCAAGCGAGCGTGCCTTTTCAGTGGGGGCGGGGGGAGGTGTTGTCTCTGTTACAAGGGAGCGCCTGCTGCCTGATCATGTGGAGCAACTCATATTTCTTCATGATAACATGTAGTCATTACTTCCATTGTGCCGTGATATTTGCTTGTGTTGTGATGTGCATTGTGCTAGCCAGGACATTGTGTTCTGGAGATAGCAGTGTATGTTGTGTTGCCAGTCAGGCTGTTAATGTTTTCTTTTTTTCTTCAAATAGCTACATGTTAAATAAAATATTGTTACTGTGGAGTCATTTTTCCTTTGATATTCGATATTCGATTCGATATTCGAAGGTGGATATTCGTATTCGATTCGTATTCGAAAAATTTGATATTCGCACACCCCTAACAAAAAGGGATATACAGAAAAGGGTCCCTCGGTTATGAGACCATACCATGACCCCCTGCACATGATTATTGGATACAAATTACAAATAGGTACACAAGTTAACTGTACCGAAAACAAAAAAAAAAATACATTAATACAAGACATTGATAAACAAAGCTTATAAGTACATAAAACTGTATAGTAATGTCATACATAATTAGGGCAATGTTCACATTCTTCAAAGATTTCAGTACACTCACAGCAAAAAGGCATTGCATATACAAACTGGCCAGTTTTTCAAGAACAGTGTGCCCCCGTCTTTAAACAGATCTGCTGTTACCTGGCGTGTTATCGCAGAGCAATGCTATTACTTTTTTTAATGCTTTTCCTCACCATAGCCGTCTGGCACTGCTGAAAAATTCCTGGGCTGCATTTTTTGACCAGTGGCAGATGGCTGATGGCGGTAAAGGGCACAAGAAAACTAATAGCATCACTGTACAGCAACACCCCTGATCATAACCGGCTGCTTTGCCCCACTGCATTCCCTCTAAGGCTTTCTTTCCTTCATGTTAAAGCTGCTTTAGACACAAAAAAAAAAGAAGACGCACACCACGAGAGAAGATGACTGGACGGGGCGCCACTCACAGCTGCTTTAATTCCCAGAAACCACACACACATATGTACCATCAATTCGCGCCTGCGCAACAAACATCCATTTGAACATCAGGGGTAATACAATAACACACGCTCAATAAACTGTTTCTCAATCTTATATAAAACTACTTATGTATCACTAACACACAAACTTTCTTGCTTTCTTATGTAAAAAGCTTCCATTAATTCTCTTGCTTTTGTGTCTTTGCTCCAGGCAGAATTTTCTCTAGGGGTGTGTTTTTTGTGCATGAAGCGGTTTTAAGATGAACAGATGCCAATTCTTCGAACAAGAAGTTTTCGTTCCTTCACCTGCCATTGTTGGTGAGATTCGTCTGGACTACTACTATTATTACTACCATTGTTGTCCTGGCTGATCTCTGTAAAAAATCATAGCTGCTTTGACAACCTTATACATATTGGTAGTGAAACTGCCTTGCCTTTCTCTTAGTGCATACATATGGTTTTTGCCTGTGCCCAATTTTCTCTTCACTGCTTTTAGGCTTCTGTTCTTTAGAGCATGTTCAATTCTCTCCATATTGAACCTTCTTATGTTGGCTACCTTACTCTTCTTTACTGTTTATCGGGTTGGAGGCTTTCATGCTTCGGTGTTTCTTCAAGTGGCAGTACACAACCTTGCGGTCCAAAATTTCTGATGGAGAGATAAATGCGCACTTGTACGATGTGAACATGTTGCTGCAAGAATTTTGCGAATAAGTGCTGTAATAAGGAAGGCTCTCTACGTGAAAGTGCCCGTTAAGCTTTGGACATTGCTATTGCAGATCGCATATATCGATGCAACGAGAATCCCAATATCTTCCTTGTTGTACATCTCTAAAATATCTTTGAACATAGCCATTTCCATCTTGAAGTGGTACGTCCTTTGGTCATCTTGCTGGTGTTGCTTCTGAAATGCCAATAAAAGTTACAATGTGGAAAGCTCGCTTTTGTTGTTTACTTGAAGACATCATTTAAAGTGCATATCCTGACTCACTTAAATTTGTATTGACCTAGCTAATGTACTGAAACAAGTGCACAAGGTGCCCAAGAAGAAATAAGGACCCACAAGATTAGCAACATTTCAGTCTGTAATCAGAACAAGCATTACAAGACCTTCCCCAGGGCTGTGGAATAAAACCATGTTTAGAATAACAGAGAGCTGAGCTAGTTGGTAAGTATTCATTCTAAAGGACAGGGCGTGCAAAGACAGGGCGGCCACTATCGCGGAATGTTTAAAGGAGTCCGTTATGCTAAGTCTGAGCATGGTTGCAGAAAGCAATGAGAAAAAAACACGTCGTAGGTATTGCTTACATTCATTGCATGTCTCACAGGTTAAAGAAAGTGGGAAGTAGATACAGCGTTAATGCTGTCTTTACGGCTGCCAATTATCTAGGTAAGATTTGTGCACTGTGCAGAGAAAGAATGAGCGAGTAATAGTAGACAAGATGCTGAATAACATTTGTTTCATAAAACATGCCAACGAATTCACTGATTGCTGTACAGGTGTGGTTTATAAGGTTCCCTTTAGCTACGGCTGCTTCTACATAGGACAGACGAGCCGCTGTGTTAACCAGAGATTATTGGAACATAAAATACTGTTAAGCGGAGGCTCACCTTCTAATCTATCTTTACATTGTCGAGAGTGTAAGTCCACACCAAAATTCGATAAATACGCAGTTTTTTACAGGCATATGAATGAACAAACTCATCTAATAATCGAGGCATGGCATATCGATAATAGTGCGCATGCATGCGCACTATTAGCTCATGCGCATGCATGAGCTAACCGTCTATTAACTTGCATAAAGAATAAATCAACTGCCTTAACAGTTATCTTTCACGTATACCCCCACACGTGCCGGATTGATAAGTTCGTCTATTGCATCAGCATGCGCAGATAAGTTTTCATGTCTTCTTTTTTTCCCGCCATTGTGTGCCTTTGCAGTTGATAGTTGGCGTTTGTGGTGTCTTGACTTCTTGTGTCAAAACCATGTTGTGCATCAACCTTGGTAACAGCAGCATGCTAGAACACACAGTGTATGTTAAAGTGTTCCTGAAACACTTTTCCAAGTAATCATATAATAGCTTATCAGTTTATTGCCTCATGAATCTATTGCCGCAAAATTTTTTCAAACCAGTAAAGAATGGGAATGAGCGGAGTTACAGATGACACAGTACTAAAAAGAAGTTAGCCACCTCGAGGTGCAACAACAATAATCACATCTGTGCAGGCTAGATGAGTATTTCAATGATGTACCAGTATAGGGCACAGGCTGTGATACAACCTAAGTGTCACTGCTGCAGGTAGTGGTACCACTGTGATTTGCTTGTTTCAGGATAAGTTGTATACTGCTGTAAAAGTGGCCAGCTTGTTTTACTGCTTTCATGTTAGCAAGCCTGAAAACATCACTGCAGATCATAGCGTACACTTACAAAGTACCACCCAACACTCCACTCTGATTACTGGAGTAAATTATTTCTTCTGGCAACAATCACGAAGAGGTAACCTAAGTTTGAAGACCTTTATCATATTAGTACATTTTCTAGTAACAGGTCGGTTTCGCCAAAAAAAAAAAGGTACTGTAAGATGCATGAATACTGCAAAGTTTCGATACTGATAAAAGTGACAAGCAAGAAAATCTTAGTCGAAGATCTATAGGATATAAAGCATGACCGCTCAAGATTGCCCTGTATACAAAGATTGTGATAACCGCCAGCCACATGTGCCCAAATGCACAGCCATCCAATAAAGTATTGCAACACTTATTTAAATATGCAGATGCCTCAGCTTAATGTGAAAATATAGCCATTTCCTGGTAAGGATACAGCTGTATACTTTATGCATGTTATAGTGCAGCCACACCATGCACATTTAGAATTCTGAAATGTAGAGTGGATACAACCATACAATGTATTGAATTGTACTGTATGCCCCCTCACCCTATGCCTCTTACGGGGCCTGTGAGGTATTCTCAAATAAATAAATAAATAATCAGATGCCTTTTAAAGTTGAAAATCGCACATAGAAAAAGAAAGTAGTGGAAAGACACATGTAGAATTTCAATAAATGTAATTTATCACTTTTTTGTGTTTACTAATGTGGGCCGATTCTATGATTTTTTTTTAATGTGGCATGAAGCTTTAACGGATACTCTGCTCATGAAAAAGTTGTTATAAGAGGTCATGAACCACCCGTCAGGCTTGGTGAAAAAACATAGTCAACGAGAGTCGGAAAGTTGGTAGATCATTAGAAACAACTGGTTGCAGTGTGAACTTGACACAAAAACAAAAGGCACGAACAAGCACCGCGTCTTCTTTTGTCCTTGTGTTGAGTTCGTGCTGCAAGCAGTTGTTTCTTTGCTCAGAAACCACATCCTGTGGAAAGCAGACACCACTATGAAAAGCTCAGCCAAGCCTTGCAGTCATGCGCAACAAGGAGAGATTAGAAGTGGAGCGTGAAGTTACCATTTTCACAGGCACCCTCTTTTCATACAGGGGGCTGTGCTCACTCTTTTCGCAGCTGTCGGCACCTGCTGTTTGACATTGAACAACACATAGCAGGCCAATATCCCACATAAATAAAGAGCGGCATTTGGATAAGATGCGTTTCTTGCCACCAAGGTGCTGCCACACGCTGGCCCTGTGCTCTATAGTAGCCACACTCATGCACAGGAATAATGAGAACAGAGAGCAATCATGTTTCATCATGCATGCTCAAGCTCATGACGTGAATTCTTTCCTCTATGCCATCCCTCCATGTGTACCTTCGAGCAAGCTGAGAGAAGAGGGGAAGCACTGAAAGCGTGTCAAATCCCTGTAACTCTATTCGTTCTTGACGAATTCAAGAAATTTTTGCGGAAATCGATTCGTGAGGCCCGATACTGAGGTCATTCGATGATTACTTGGAAAAGTGGTTCAGGAGCCCCTTAAAGAATGAAGTAGTGGAACACTGCAAATTGTAATCGTAACTGCCCGCTTTCTTACAACTGTGGAAGCTGCTTTACACCAGAATGATATGTGCTTTGAGCAAGTTTCTAAAGGAAGTGATATCAACCGTTGCAGTCAGTGTTCTTTGAAATCTGTTGCATCTAAAGGTAAACCATAGCGATTAAAGTGTGTATGTGTGCATGCTATTCACAGTTTAGTCACAGTTGTACGTGGGCTGTTTGAACCAGGTGGCGTCTTTGCTAGGACAAAACCAAGGGAAACGACAGCTGTAATAATAGTGCAGCTGGTCTACCAGAAATACAGCAACTGGGTGCTTGTGCCAGTCAAAATTTTGCAGGTAGTCAGATTCTAACGCAACAATATCTGGCAATGCAGAATTTACAGCACCACTCCACAGAGCTTGTAATGCAGAGAAGTGGCCATTTCCAGCTTAATTTTCTGCTTTGCCTTGGCTGATGCAGCAAATTATTTTAGCATTCTACGCAAACCAGACAAATGGGACATTTGTCAGCAGCGCCCAAGGTCACAGGGAATACCTAAACTTTGCACAAAGTTCCAATGTGCACTGTCCTATGTGTTGTCTTGCCTATACAAATTGATGGTAGGACTGCATTACACCAAACGTGCTGCAATTGTTATGCCTGTGCCCCGTGCTGCGAAGAAGCACAGGGCTGTGAAGAAGCACACTTGCAGCGAAGTGAGGTACGCAATAAAAATGGTACAATTAGCGCTAGACAGTTGCACTGAGAACCATGTAATGTATTGGATAGATGGTAGCGTCGACCATCTACACGTGAAGTGTATCATGACATATCAAATGGCAGAGAACGACAGAGACATGTAGTACAAAACAGTAACTCTATTACACATGGCTGAGAACGACACAGACATGTAGTACAAAACAGTAACTCTATTACATTGAAGCCCCCCTCCAGCAAAATAGCTGCATCGATCAGAAGCTGCAGTAACAGTAACATAATTGCACCAAATCAAGTTTCGGGACTGAGGCCGTAGCGTCACGTAAATAATGAATTGTTGAATGCAGTTCCACCTCGACTACAACCGAGCTCGAGCTAAGCACTTGTACTGTGTGACGGGCCGATGCTCACACAGGGTGCAAATTCACAAAGGTAGAGTTCGAAGGCGAACGGCACACAAACACAGCACACCAGGCAGAAGGCTTGGCCCGTTTAACTCATTTGCTCCGTCGCGCGGTAGAAAACACCGCAGGACAGCGAATGCAAAAACTTACCTTGGCGTGGGTTGACACCGGCGTGAAGCGCGCATGGCTTATGGCTGCCGATCAAGCTAGGGACAAGTGGAGCTAGGGGCGTTCTTCTCCTCAGTACCTAGGCCAGTGGCCGTCTTTAGGGAGAAAAAGTGCCTAAAACGGGCGTTTCAGGCTCTACCGACTGGCGGCGCTGCGGTCGCTCCCTGTAGCGGCCACGAAAACAAATGTCGCCCCCTACGAACGCCGTTGCTGTTCGCTCTACAGGGCGTCGTCACTTTCGTGCGCTTATCTCAAGGAAAGAAGGGGCGGCCGGTGAGGTGCTTCGCTCCGCTCGCTGCAGCGGCCGCGTTTGCGAAAGGAGCGCGTTGTTCGAACAGAAATAAGTATCAACTGTGACAATTAGTTCGCGCTCGTCTTGTGTGTACCTGTTCGTTTGTTTCGTGCGTCCTGCTTTATGTTTGAGCAGTGCGCTTCAAGTGTCGAGCTGTGACGTATTAGTTCGCGCTCGTCCTGTGTGCGTTCTTTTCGTGCTTCATTTGGGCTCGAGCGACGCGCTGGCAATTTCGAGCTGCTTTCCGTTCTTCGCGTTACATTACAATTTATTGCTATCGCAATCATTGCTTCGCCGTTGCGGCGAAACTGTGACTTTTCTTTTAAGTTCTGACAAGCCAGCTTGAGGAAACGCAATTCCATTTCACTCTTAATGCGGAATAGACGTACCGGACTTGTAAATTGCACACTGCTCTTCAGAGGAGCCCATGCCACTCCTGATACTCCACTTTCGTATGGAGCGGATCACATGTACGAAGTTGATTTACACAAACGTATGACATGTCACCTGTTGGAGCATAGATATTTGAAAACATGATCCTTGCATAAACCAGTCTTGTTGTTGGCGTTACTAGTTTCTAGTTCAAAATTTTTTTTTAATATGCCTTCTACGACACACTGCAGCGCGAAAGCACACGGACAGAACACAAACGACGATGTCGGCACTCGTCGTCGTTGTTTGTGTCCCGTCCGCGTCTGTTTTTTTGCACTGCAGTGCGTCAGAAGTATGTACCAATAAGCCCAACTCGCCATTTTACGTCTTCTCTGGCTACTTTCCCCGAGATTTTTAACGGGGTACGATGCGCAATCTGTTTTACCGAAACTGGGATGAAATGCAAAGAAATAAGGAAACCAATGAAACAATAAACTAACTAGTTAAACTGAAATAAGAGAAAAACAAAAAGTTAAACGTATATACCATACCAAAAGCAAAAAAGTGGATTAAAAAAAAGCGAGAAGTGCGACGCAGCAATTCAGCGCTGCATTATGTTCATTAAGTCTCAATCCGGTAATCGAATTGTCTGCCGATAATTGTTCGCGTCTGTTAGGTGCATTCACGCGATTAATGCTAGACACTCGTCCAACTATAGTGTATTGCGGTAAGAATATAACAATGGCTATTATGGCACTGTTCATAGCATTTAGGTTTAAGAAATACAGTCGCAATGTGATTAAAATTAAACCATTTCTGTTTTATCAGCTTACGCTTTTACAGGGTTCCTTCAATTTCACAGCATGGCTATCTTGCCTCTGGTCGTGCTGCTGACGTTTCTGACAGGTAAGGCTACAATCACTGGCGTAGCAAGTGTGTGAGTGTGTGTGTGGGGGGGTTAACACCCTCTCCGCCCCCCTTGAAAATTTTCGAATTTGTTTGTGTATATCAGAGTTGTACGTAACGCGTTACAAGTAATCAGTTATTTGTAATCAATTACATCTTCAATTCAATTACATTATTATATTCAATTAAATTATAATTACATTCAATTCAAATACATTTTCTTGTAACTGATTAGCGGTAACCAATTACTTTTTCCCCAAAGTCAAGTTGTAACCAATTTTCTACGGCACCTCTCGTCCCGAAAAATATGCGACTGCTCTGTAGGGACCCCCCTTCCTGTCAGACGGCGGGTCCCTACAGCGCCTATTTTTTCACCTTTTTCCTTCGCGTTACTTGCAATGCCTTACCCGAGCGCCAGCAACAGAGAAGTTCGACGCTTCATCAAAGACATGGACACTATCATCGAAGTACTGTGAAACTACGAGCTGTTGCGCAAGATGTCCCTACGTTATAATACCGCCCTTCTCTCCAGCGCGCATGCAATTAGACAGTGTTCAGTGTAGCAGCTGGCCTCTGGAAGAATCAGCGACGACACGTGGAAGAATCAGCGACGACTCTGGAAACGTGGAAGAATCAGCGACGACAAATTGGAAAAACAACTGGAAAAAAAGCCGGCAGATCTCACGCATTGTGGGAATCGATGTAATGCGAAGCAGCCAGCAAAGATCTGCATACATCGTCTTGTATGTCATTGAGGAAAATGCGTGTCATGGTTTTCATGTTAACTCCTATTATTTATGTTCGCCACACAGTAACGTCGCGCAATACCAACTTTGGGGTTGATCAAGCTAGTGAAACGGCCGCCAGCGCACCATGAGCGTGGCACGTAAGTCATGTTGTACATGACATGTGTGTCATGACTTTCATATTAACTCGTGTTATTTATGTTAGTCACACAGTCACATCCCAAGATACCAATTTCGGTGTATATCAAGCTAGTGAAACGGCCGCAAGCGCACCATGAGCGTGGCACGTAAGTCATGCTGTACATGACATGCGTGTCATGATTTTCATGTTAACTCGTGTTTTTATGTTCATCACACAGTCACGTCACGCAATACCAATTTCGGGGCAGATCAAGCTAGCGAAACGGCCGCCAGCGCCGCATGAGCGTGGCACGTAAGTCATGCTGTACATGACATGCTTGTCATGATTTTCATGTTAACTCGTATTATTTATGTTCGTAACACAGTCACGTCGCAAGATAACAATTTTGGTGTATATCAAGCTAGCGAAACGGCCGCCAGCGCACCATGAGCGTGGCACGTTAATCATGCTGTACATGACATGCGTGTCATGATTTTCATGTTATCACTTGTCATTAATGTTCGTCATACAGTCATGTTACGCCATACCAACTTTGGTGTACTTTCGATTAACCAAGCGACCAGGAGAGCACAAAGTCGTAGGCGGCTAGATAGATAGATAGATAGATAGATAGATAGATAGATAGATAGATAGATAGATAGATAGATAGATAGATAGATAGATAGATAGATAGATAGATAGATAGATAGATAGATAGATAGATAGATACGCTCAAAGTAGCAGAAGTTCGCTAAGAAATGCGTCGCATTTAAAACACACCCCGCCAGTACGTCAGTGAAACTCGCATTACTGCACTCGGTCCCTTATAGATTGTTCCTGACGCGTGGAACATGCGCACTGTCGTTTGACCATGCCTCATCTCACAGTCATTGGGGGCGAGGAGGCTTATCGGCGGCGATTCCCACATTTTCCCTCTCTTCAAAGAAAGCGTCTCCACACCACCTTCCTTGACAGCTGCCGCGGCCAACGCGGCAGCTGCGGTCTTGTACTTGTGCAGGGTGCCATTGGGCCCGTGCCCCATGTATTCACCCTAGATGGCCTTTCCGTGCCGTTCACTGCGGTGCAGGTGCTGGATGTATTTATTTACTTCCTCGGACGCGCTTTTAATCACGGAGCTGAAACAGCGTGCACCGTGCGTGTTGGCGTTAGTGACGATCTTGGGGGACACCAGTTTTCCGCGTTTGCCGCTCACCCAGAGGTCGCACACGGACTCCTTGTCCGCGGCCGCCTTTGGCGTCGTCTTCGTGGCATCCTTCATTGCCTCCACTGCAGCCCCTGCAAGAGCCTTTCTCGTAGCCCTTTTATCGGCGCTGGCACCCAAGGCAGGCGTCGGCGTTTCCGTCCTCGCCTTGTCCGTCGCCGCGGCCTGGTCGTCCTCGGTGTCGGCGTCCAAGTCATTATCGCCATTCAGGGCCTGCTCGATTCGACGTCGCCGCCGACCCTTGCACTGTCGCTTTTGAGATCCGGTTCCCCACGGATACTTTCCGCCCCACCCCGTCGAGGTCTTCCTCCTCCTCTGCGAGCTCTTCCTTGCCGCACGCGGCCTCGGGCTCTTGCGTCGGTGCGCACCTTTGCCAAACGGGGACCGCCGGCTATCGTCCGCAGTTCAAGCGTGGGACCACCACGCCCCTCGCATTGCAGTAGGCTGCGGAATCTGTCTCTCCACGTCGCACGGTATACTGCGGTTGCCACGTCCATGTGTTTCACTGCCTAGAAAAGGCTGTTCATTGTTGCCTCTATCCTTGCTGGCACCAGACGGCAATACCTTGTTGGGCGCCAGATATAAGGTTCGTTTCCGTCTGCCCCAAGAATCGAGGCCGTTGCTGGTTTACCTGAAAAAGCAACGTTAGTAGCTAGTGGACCAGAAAAACTACACGTAACTCAGGGCTGCCCGCACCTGCCGCTTAACCATCGCCGCGCCGGGCGCTCGCCTCCCGTACACGCACCGACGTATCTGACACCTCACACCGCTCTTGACAGTTCATCGCCGACTCCCCGCGCATCGTGTCCGCGACGCACTTTCAAGAGTGGTGTGAGATGGGGATCTGTGGGACGCGCGCACTCCTACTGCGCAGCACGTATCGTTATTGCATGGCGATGCGCGCGATTCCCACAACTCATATAAAAATATACATCATTACCATGGTACAATGTTTTGCATAATAAGGCATTTTGTATGACGCGAACTATATAATGGTAAGACATTTTTGCTTCAGTCTAGATTTAAATCCCACAATTTCTTATTGTCTGGAAAGTACCAATCGCAAGCCACCCCTTGACAGCTAGAAAAGAATTCAGCGAGACATAAGGCTGAATTATTTATATTACAGAATAATTATGTATGAGCGTGCGCTGCTAAATAATTACGCATGATGTGTACGCAGCCTTTCTGGACAGGACTTCTTTGGGAGCCATAACGGTCTATAAACAAGGCAAGTACAAAAACACATGTACTCATTGGCCGTCTTGTGTTCGTCGTGTAGTGGGCTGGACTAAACATCGTAACGCAGGCATAACTTAATGGGCTATGTAATGCAGCACTGCTTAACCAAAATATGAATACGCCACTTTATGTCCCTTCTAAATAGCTTGTGTGCTATCTTAATTAAAATTGTAATCAAACAGTTCACAACTAACTTGCTTCACAGGTTACACGAAAAAGAAAATACAGCGTAGGAACTATAGTACGCTCCGAATGCAATTTATTAACAATTTTGAAATACTAAATTTCGAAGATGCCATAAAAATTTTATGGACAACGCGCTGATTTGGAAATAAGATGTACATATTTCACATTATAGATCAGCACACCTACAGGAAACCTTAAGTTTTTTCAGAATTGAGATTAAAGAAACAATTTTAGGATCATTAAAATGTCGCTTCTTCAATGAGAATAATGAACACGCATTGATGGTTTCTATGTGAAACAATATAACGTCTCCAATCATAAACGCAGTAGTGAAGAACAAAAAATTTATTTGTGCAGGAGGGCTTGATATCAAGAATTACAACTTATTTACCATAATAGCTTCCAATGTCTTTATTTTGTGCGTTAAATACGGACGCAAGAGGCTGTTGCTGATTTCACTATTTTCTCACTCATTTAATATAGTGTGCATTAATAGTTGTAGACCTTAGCGATGGTGCTGTTCTGCTACACAAAGAACAGCAAGAGAAGAAAAGAAAACAGAAAACACGAAAAAGTAATGGTAGAGGATGCGTTACAGGAAGCGATGTTAATGAAGTCTTAGAGATATTTCTCAGCGCTTGTAATTCACAAGGCTAATTAAATGCTGAAAAGAGGAGACCGTATATAGCGCTACTTTTGTTCTGTCACAGTAGGTTTAACCCTTTGTAGCCCAGCGTTCACATATGTGGACGAAACATATCAGTAAAGTGGGATCAGACTAGCTAACGCATTGCCTTAAAAATTGATTTGAAATGTTGGCATTACTTCAGTATTTCATAAGAACATCTATATGTGTTCTCTTGTGTGACAAACAGTGGTAAGTGCGCACAGAACAATGGCGTTCTTCTCAAGCAGGGCTGGGCAAAGATACTTTGAAGTTGTATCGCGATACGATACAAGATACCCAGGCAAGAAGTATTGGATATACAGATACAAGATAATACCGCAATAATTGTATCCGATACGATACTTGCCAAATGTGTCTTAAGATATTTCTATACATTCGCAAATTTGTTATTATAGACCATCATAATGTATTAGCGAACGCCTATGCACAAAATGGTTTGCTTGAAAATTTCTTTAATGTGACCAATATTGTTTCACTTTAATGAAATGTCTGTTAGTATCTCAAAAGTTTTGTCCTTCTTGCTCAAAGTGCATTAGTTTACTTCCGACAGAACTATTGGGGTTTGCTTCGGCTGCTTAAGAGGACAGCTGTTCACTGACAGCGGCTCTTGCTTGTCATTTTAGATGCGAAGTATCTTAAGGCGGAGCTCAATCCGGTGGTGGTGGTGTGCGGCGTGACCACCCTTACTGCGCATGCGCATACCCTCTCCACACACCTCCACAAACATCGCGGTGCGGCCTGAGCCTAGCGCTGCTAATAACGTTTTTACGGTTTAAACCCGATTACATCAAAATAAAGAAATAAAATCGTGTGGCAGTATAGTTGCACAAATCGTCGCGGCACACCGCTGCTATTCACGCTATTGCCCTCTATAGCTCGATTACCTGGCGATTAGTAATAGTAAAAGGAAAAAAATTAGGGAGGCCTAAGAAAGGACAACAAATATATGTAAATAAAATAGAAAATGCGTTCTGTATCAAACACTCATCGTGAATAAGCATTGAAATACGATACAGGCGGCACCCTTAATATGAAGTAAGCATGAAGTATCGTCAACTTACTTGTTAATGTAAGGCAATAAAAATATTTAGTGGCTATGAAAAATTGACTGAAACGGCTTGTTGGGACGCTCATGGGAAAAACAGATCATTTGGTATAGCAATGTTTTTTTCCTAACAATGTCCTTTCCTAACAACTTTGAGGTGGCTCCAATTATTTCCATAATTATAATGCAAGCTCAATTTCGCTGTTTTACTAAGCAATAAGCAGGATGTTTGGTACTGTATACTCACTTTTGGTACTGCATACTCACAACATATTTGCTATCAAAATCACCTTGGCAGAACAGTAAACTCATGTGAAATGTAAGTGCGTAGACAGTAGCAGAAATAAAGCAGACAGTTCAAAGTAAGAATAAAGCAGAGAGCTCATTTTGGCAACATGTTACAGGAAACATATTGCTGTGACCAGACCAGAAGAAACTGTTCTGAGCCCTAGGTAATGTACGGGACACACAATTGTGCTAACAATCAAATTATGATTTCAAAAACTCTTTGAATAAAGGTAGCAGGAACATAATAATAATAATCATTAGGGTTTACTTCTCGAAACCACGGTACGATTATGAGAGACGAGGCAGTGGAGGGCTCCGGAAATTTCGACCACCTGGAGTTCTTTAACGTGCACTTAAATCGAAGTACGCGGGCCTCAAGTATTTTCGCCTTCATCGAAAATGCGAGCGCCGCGGCCGGGATTAGATCGACAGGAGGAAGATAAAGATAGGGTACACGAAATTATCTTCTGCTAGGTAAACGCTTCATCTATTAGATCCAGCATCGGTACAAGTGCTGCTGTAGTTAGCATCTTATTTGCACATAAGGCAATCGCATGTAAGTCGAACTTACATCCACAAGATCCTTCAAATCGGTGATCTGTGAAAGCCACGAAACGCAAAGCAACACTATGCTTCAGATTTCGTAACGAAGCACTTTGCAGGGGAGCGGCATAAGAATTTGCGCGATAATCGCCGCATCCATTGTGGTACGCGGCGCTGCAGAGTGATAAGGGTAAGTATCATGGCACTGGCACACGAAAAAAAAAATCGAGAAAAGAAAGGCACGTGAGCTAAGCAGAGACGTTCGCGAGCTTGTTCTGTCGAGTCTACGCGAGCTCTGTCATGTTGCTCTGCTCCACCAAAAAGGGACGCGCACACCTCATCGCCTGCCCTCACTGGTGGGCTCTGGCGGAAAAATAAAATTATGTCACTGCGCTTAGTTTTATTAAGGCGGTTTAGAGGCACCAGTACCAGCTTGAGAAGCGGAGTTGAGCCAGCGATTATTGTTTCGTGCGGTGCTGTTTCTAAAGGAGTATCTTGTATCTTAAGATACACGATACATTACTGAATGTATTGGAAATAGAGATACAGATACTCGTCTTACGAGACGTATCGCGCTACAGATACAAGATACCCAAAAAGTGTCTTAAGATAGTATCGAAGATACATGTATCTTCGATACTGCCCAGCATTGTTCTCAAGTCACATGTAGAGGTGCATGCCTGCATTTTTTTGATAAATTCACTCTGAGTTTTTAAGAGTTTTTAAATTATACGGCTTTATTAGAAAAAAGGAAGGGTTTATTTTTTTTTGTGTGAGTTTTGTTGCACTGTGAGCGACCAAAGATTTGTAAGTCGAGTTGTCGCTGCGGTGTCCACATTTGTAGATGCCAGGCATACCGTATTTGTGTAAGCTGATAGAAGGCCGCATGGTAGTAAGACCCGCTTCGTTTATGTGTAGCTCTACACAAAACGTTATCTGTAATATAGCCAAATACGCCTTTTAGAAGCACATGAAGCTTGGGCGAGTTTGTAAGACATCATGGAACGACTTCAAAGCGCCAAAAAACAAGGACAGACGAAAAAGAGTGTACACAACGAGCGCTCGTTGTGTCCACTCTTTTTCGTCTGTCCTTGTTTTTTTTTTGCGCTTTGAAGTTGTTCCATGAGAAGTTATGTTTAGAATTTATTTGCTCTATGTCATGTCTGACAGAAGAACAGCTGAGGGGCGAGCGAGCGCAGAGGGCTTTACATGGCATGAACTAAATAGCGACGGTCGAACTGCCCGCGATGATACTACAGGAAAGAATGCGCACGCCAGCTACAGTGCCGGCGCTTTTTGCGGCGCTTGGCACGCGGCGAACCCTTATCGCGTAGGCGCGCGACATATCACTCTACTAGGGACGTGGACAAAGTGATGAAGACATGCATGCCAAGTTTGAATACATGAAGACATACATGTCGCTCGCAGCGCTGGCACGCAAACCCGGCGGCTAGCTATTACTCACTCGTCTTTGCGGGTGAAATTCGAATAAATCAAAATAAAACACGTGTGGCAATATCTTTACAGAGTGAAATTTCGTTTCCTCTTGTATTGCCGCAGTGTGTAATCTCATCTATCAGAATTGTCACCTGTCTTTCTTTGTGATTTGACGCCAGTGCATACCTTCTTTACAGAGCCGTAACTAGTGGGTGTTGGGGTTCTGGCACTCCCCGAAATTTTTTCATCCCTTAACTTTTCTGGTCATAGTAAGGTATTTGCACGGCTTCACTGCGACCGCCAGTTGCCATAGTTACCCGTTCTACACACAAGCACCCCCCGAAAAAAAAATTCTCGGTACGGCCCTGCTTCTTTAGTAGGTAACAAAAACGGGACCAAAGATCAATTCAAGTCATGAAGTAAACGACTTTTTCCTTGGCCTCCCTCACAATATGCAAATGTAATTGCTGCGATTAAAAATAAAAGGAAAATCAAATATGCTACTTGTAAGGAACTATTCATATTTACAGATGATGTGCGTGGCTGTCCATCTTTTGTGGGTTTCTGCAAAAAGCGCTGCAAGACCAGGGGATTCGGTAGAGGCTACTGCGATGGAAGAAAGCTTCGTGATTGCGTTTGCTCTGGGTGTAAAAGACCAACGAAGGGAAGGTGCAAATAAATGTTCCTCGAAAGTGAAATCGGTTTAATGCTTTCTACTAAACAATTTGTTTATTTGATGTGCTTTCGCAAGGAAAAATGCCTGTTGACCCGGCCGTTTATGGACCTTCTCACTGCATTGCTGCGGCTCTTGACGCAAGCGCTGTTCTGCCCGAAGATTGCGGAGCGGTGGCCGACCAAAGATGTCCGTAATGGAAGCCCTAAAGGGACTGTCTACCGCTCAGAAAAAGTTATTGATTTTGGTGAAAATGCGATCTTTCGTCACATCGACGGTTACGAGCATGCTTTTGCCCAATAAGAAGGGAATTATGTTTTTAATTTGGCTATGAAAGTCATGAAAGTATGACCGCTAGCATCACCCAATTGCAATGTGGTTCAGTCTAGTGGTAGGAGCAAAAAACTCTCGCAGGTAGACTTGTTTTGTTGAAAACAAATATGTAACAAATATGTAAACTAAAAATTGTATTTTATGCATGAAAGGAGCCTTTGACAATGTCTCTCATAGGACGGTACTGAGGAACCTTTAGGACACGCACTGTGGCTAAAGAACGAACCGCTACGTACAAAACTTTCTCGCCGGCAGAACAGCAACAGTGCGTCTTGGCAGTCTGAAATCGGAGCAGTCTCAAATGACGAACAAAACAAACCCATCAAGGTTCTGTTGTCTCGCCGCTACTTTTAGCATTATCACGATGAAACTGCCCACAGTTTGAAAGAAATAGAGGAGATAAGACACGCCCTATATGCAGATTGCCTAACCCTATGGACAATCGGGGGCTCTCCAGGAACGCACAGGACGCACTTCAAGAGGCGGTGGGGCGCACAGAAAACTCCCTGATTGCTTGCGGGCTCACATGCGCGCCAGAAAAATCACGGCTTCTTATACTAAAAGCTAGAACAAGAGGACCACCGTCAACAGGTGAAATCTCAGAACCAGTGCTTTGGTTGAATGGAGTAAAATACCTAAAGTATACTCGATCAGAGCCATTGGTCTGCACGTTCACAAAGAGAGATGGGGCGCAGCCACCTTACCAAAACTTCAAGAAGCCGTCATGCAAGTCGCACACTTAGTACGACGGGTATCAAAAAAGGCATGGCTTGAAAGAAGAAGGCACAATCAAAATGAATCGAGCGCTGGTCATCAGTAGAATTACTTATGGGATCAGTTATTTAGAGCTCAAGAATGCAGAAATTGAAAACCGAATACCCTCATACGAAAGGCCATCAAGAGTATCATAAAGATCTCTGAACGTGCTTCCACACAGCGACTACTGCCCTTAGGTCTCCACAACACCTGGGAGGAGCTCGCGGAAGGGCACAAAGTAAACCAACTCGAATGACTTAGAGTAAGTGAAACACTGTGATGAGAAAAGCATTATCCCAGCAACGGTTCTAGAGTACATTCTCAACGCATTCCCAAAACTGATCGTTAGCGCGCCCATTCCAAATTGTACAGAATTCCTGGAAGCAGAGGAGGCAGCAGTTGCCTTAGCGATTGTTCACTCCACCACTGAGTATATTTCTCTCATTCCAAGACCGCAATTTGTAATTGCGCCAACCTTGTGATGACCCATCACCGTTCTTTGGGTCCCTGCACACAGTGCAACCCTAGGCAACACGGTCGCTCATACCCAGGCCCGAACACTCGTCAACCGGGCTCAAAGCGACCTGCCTTCGCTTCGAAGTGCCAGGGATCGACTCCCCAGCTACTACGATGTAACATTGTTTTACCGAACTTCCTGCCTAACGTAGCCCGACCACATCAATCTCTTGCCAGAAGTGGCCAGGTTTTGTCGCACAGACTTCAAACGGCCACAGACACGACTCCTTTCCTTCTCTCCCTTATAACGCATGGCGAAACCTCTCCTCAATGCATCTATTGTCCTTGCACCAGAGCCGACTTCAGTCACGTCTTTATGAATTGCCTGAACAAACCTAAGCCCCCGTGGCAAGATTCAGAACACCAGGAGCGATGGGAGGCTGCTCTGCGCAGCTCGCAAACGGAGCTACAGCTCAGGCCAGAGGGCTCGCCGAAGCACAGAAGTGTCCGGCCATCTAGAGCGGCCCGAGGGCCCATCGTAGTCCTTCTTTTACCTCTCCCCACAAACCCCCTCACATGATTCATGAATCAATAAAGTTGTTTACCTACCTACCTGTCGTCTATTTATTTATTTATTTATTTGATTTGTATACATACAAGCACAAGGACACAGAGAAAAGAGGGAGAGAGCAAGCTGGCAACTGCCACCAAGAGGGGCACAACGCCTGCCTGCTCTTTCGGGAGGAGGGAAGAGACAGAGGAAAGGAAGTTAGGAGGAGAAAAAGAGGAAACGAGATAGGAAAGTGAAGAAAAAAAATTGATGAACACTTGGACAAAAATAGGTCAACACACACACCCAAAAAAAAGGAACGCTTATAGACGGGTGGCCAGATCTGTTTGGTCCATAAAGGTCAGCAGAGCTCGATGGGCCTGGTCGCGTCGAGATACACAACCTCTCGGAAAGAGGTAATCGTCGATGGTCGCGAATTTAAGTCCGAGGAATTTATATTCCTTAATCAGCAAAGCCCGCTGCGTAGCAAACGCGGGACAGTGTATTATAAGATGCTCAAGTGTTTCACATGAGCCACAATCTGCACACAATGGACTGTTCACACGTCCTTGACGGAATAAGCGTTCGCGCACCAATACTGAACCGACTCTTAGTTTATATAACAGTGCTCTGGAACGACGAGGCAAGCCACGACCACGAACACGGGGAGGAAACGATCCGTTCGCGACACGCTGGTCTGGGTGCTGCTTTAGGAGGTGGCGGCGTATAAGCAGACGAGCGTTGTCCATCATAGACGAAATTTCCGGGCAGTGACAGTCATCATGATTATAAGATGAAGCGAGGCGATCAGCCTCTTCATTTCCAGCAATGCCCACGTGTGAAGGTATCCACTGGGCAGCTAGGGACATCCCGCGTGAGAGAATTTTGTGGGCTGATTCTACGATACTGCATAGAATAGGGCTGTCGGCCTCTTTTCCGGTGAGTCTGCTAAGGGCACCACAAGAGTCTGTAAGGATGACGACTTTCGATGTAGGCAGTCCTTCTTGCACGTACTTAAGGGCGACATCAATCGCTGCGAGTTCCGCAGTCACTGATGATGACGGGTGAGGTATTTTAAACACTCGTCTGATGTCTGTCGAAGGACAAAAGAAAGCTGCAGAAGCGCCGAGGCCGTCGCTGCGTACAGATGCGTCCGTAAATACTTTAACGTAATCTCCAAATTCTTCAAATAAGTGTGACTGGGCTAATTGGAATAGTGCCGAAACAGGTTGGTCACACTTTTTGCGTATTCCTGGAATTGACAGGTGAATGGGGAAGATGCATTGACTGTGCCCTTTCGATGATGTCACAGAGGTGGTTTTGTCCGAATTGCCAGTAATGCCAGTAAACAAAGCTGCTATTTTCCCCATGCGAGAGAGCGGGCGCCGAATCAGCCTATTAACGAGTGCTTTGCCATTTGGGGCGCGGTGCATGCGCTCGATATGATGTAACGTTCTCTGGTCAGCTTGTAGCCTTAGGGGCAACTGGTATGCTTCAGTGAGTAATGGAATAGATTGGGCCTCTCGAGGTAAGCCAAGTATGACTCGGAGGGCAACACGATGATCCCGTTCCAGTTGAGGCATTAAACCAGGCGCAACATTCAAGACTGGCAAGGCATACATCACGCAAGAGAGTACAGATGATTGGTACACCTGTAGCGCTGTCGTCTGGTCTATGCCATCGCCCCTAGCAGTCAAGGCGGCCACATAATTGAACAGGGACAGCGATTTGCGCCGCACAGAGGCAACAGCAGGGCGCCAAGAAAGACGATCATCTCATGTAGCTTAGCATCACGAAGGTAAAACTATGTACAACATAGCCATGTATGGCATAGCCATGTATAGAATACTAAAAGAAGCGACGAAAAGGTAAGTAAAACTGAGGATGAGGAGTAATGTGAGGGTGGGAGCGAAATAATTGCGTGAAAAGAAAAGGGAAAAAAGAAGAAAAGGCAGATTCCACGCTCTGTGGGAATCGGTTTCATGCGAAGCAATGAGCGAGTAGTTGTCTATTCAATTATTGCTTCAATTATTGGCTTTAAGCCAAGCGTTACGAGATGCATCGACATGTTTTTGTAAGCTTAGTAGATGTGAGCACATCATGACTTTATCAGGCACGTCGACTACAGTGGCGTTTAAAGGGTAACTGATGGACTGACGTAACCTCAGCACTCACTTTCTAGCACAGACGTCAGCATTGTCGAAACGAAGTTACTTTACGATGCCATGATGTGAATATCACAGGTAACTTTCGTTAGGGTAATCCTCCGGAGTCGAGCACCGCTTGAATATAGCTTCCTGAATCATAGGAATACAAGTGTAATGTCTATTAAGCGGAGCCAACATTGGAACCACAGTGCCGTTAATCCGGATGACGCCTCTATCATAGCCCCTTCAGTCACGAATTATGATGCACTGTCTCCAAATGCGTCAAATTCGCATGGCATAGTTCGAAGGCACTCAGTATTACGTTCCAACAAAGAAAATGAAGGAATGTGTTGTTCTGTGTGAGTTTCAGTAATTAACGTTAATTTGCGTGTAACTAATTAGCTCATTATTCTTCCAACACTCAGCTTCAATAACAGCATAAAAAGAATCAACTATTAGGTCCGAAATGCAAGCACAGCTTGTTGTTTGGTTGTATTCGTTTCGAGCGGAGAAAAAAAAATTTCTTGTCGTTGGTCCTGGAACGCGGCACGTCGAATGATCGTCTAACATGATGATGTCTCCAGCAAAGTGATCCTCTGCAGCAATACACAGAAGAATGAAGCTAAATGACCGCTACTTGTCCACTCAGGAAGCCTGCACGAATGGGCAGACTGAGTTTCACGCCATTTGAAGAAAAACGCGGCGTGTGACGCGCCTCCGAAGTTCGCGTACACAATTGTGTACGCCGTGACTGAAGGGGATAGGAGAACACATGTAATCTTTATTGCTTTGTTGCAAAATTAGATAGCCAGCACTGCAAGCACAATTGACGCTGCACCGACATTACGCCTGCATAGGGTCTTCTTGAAAGCACTTGAAAGACGTGGCGTGGCTTTGTTGTAGAATACCTGACTGCCACACAGAATGCTTGGGTTCGATTCCTGTTGGAATAGTGATTTTTATTCTTTGCATTCGTCGTGTCAGCGCTGCCGATGTCTGTTTTAGATGCGAAGTATCTCTTGCTCGGGGGTATGTAAAGCGGCGTGGTAATTCGCACACAGCGTTGACGTCCGCACTCACACTACGCATACGCGACTCTCCTCCTTCCCTCTCTCCAACAGCTGCGCGTTACTCTCTCCACTTCTCTACAAGCACCTGCTTGCGCTTCTCCTGCATTCTCGCTTCTGCTCTCCCGGCGCAAGCGCTAGTCTCCTCTCCTTCAAATAGGAGAGCGCTGCGCGCGTTCAGTCTAGCGCTTGCTTCGGTTGGCTCCTCTGAAATGCGGGCTCGACATGTCGAAATTCTCTCCTGCGCAGCGGCGCGATGAGAGCCAGCGCATGCGCGTCCGCTCCCCCTCTATCTCATCTGCCACGCTGCCTCTCTCTCGCGCGCCTGTCGACGTTCCCCGCACGCCCTGTGAGGATTAACGGCCAGGCTAGAGGGAAGACACGACGCGCGTAGTGTTCCTTTTCGCGTTCCGCGACGCGAGGTCGGTAACGTGCCCAGCGAACGCCAACGGAACGCGATCGTGCAAGTGCTCCGGCTTCGCATCGCCTCATGGTCCCCTTTAGCGGGAGGTGGTGTAATTTTTTTCTTTGGACTCTCGCATTTAGATCACGAATGTGTGCTCTCGCCATTCCGGGGAACATATAAACTGTATAAACTGTCAATCACCTGTGACTTCTACCAGCTTATACCAAGGCCTGTGGTATACGGGTATGTGCCACACGTGTCTGGAGGAAAGGGTTTGACGTCGTACGCGACAGGATTTTCGCATTACTCATGTCATGACCAGACAGTCATATTCGTCAAATCCTGTTACCCTCCATGCCCATTTTGGCCTACACCAAACTGAGGAGGCGATCATGAGGTCACCCAGACGTAGGCGGCTAGATAGATAGATAGATAGATAGATAGATAGATAGATAGATAGATAGATAGATAGATAGATAGATAGATAGATAGATAGATAGATAGATAGATAGATAGATAGATAGATAGATAGATAGATAGATAGATAGATAGATAGATAGAAACGCTAAATGTGTATGGGGTTCGCTAAGAAATGATTCGCATTTAAAAAGCAATGCATGCACGCTTGCTGTTGTGCAGCGACAATATTTCGCTAAGTTTCTGTGCTTCATTGTGTGCTCTGTGGATTCGTGCGATAATACAGAAGTCATCGTCAAGCTCACAGAATTTTTGTACGTTTTCATCGCTACAAAAGGTATGTACGGCGACCTTGATGTGACGAAGTTGCAATATGATATTTGCGTTGTGCGCGCAAGTGTTGTAAGTTCAATAGTGCGTCCGAGCCGAAAGTTCTGAGTTCACCGCTGCTGTCCTTCTTTCATTTTTCTTATGATTAGTCGGAAGGAAACGCGGGCGACGAAAAACTAATAAGAAGTCATTCGAGACGATTCGTGACATAATTCGCATGCTTCAGACAGTAGCAGTAGGAATGAATGCTGTCTTACCTTTTGCTTTGTTGCGGAACTACACAGCTTTTTCGCACGTGTTAAGAAGTTTCTTCTAGCATCTAGTTTAGCTTTTACTTGCGAGAAAGCTTTTAAAATATTGCCACGCGCGTGTCTTTTGTTATCGTTATGTAACGAGTGAGTTGCCCGCGTAGCCACTGCCTTGCGTAAAGCACGCCGAAATGTCTGAGAACCTTCCACATTATTTTAGAATAAGCTTGAGTGTGCAAACGCGAACAGTTGAGATTATTCTGGCATTAACACGGCCACAAGCCATAACGCTGGAATGTTCGATGCGGCATGTATAAATGCCGGCGCGCCCTACTGCAGATGAGATTATCGACGGCCGCCGCTTTGTTCACCGTTATCAGTGTAAGCGTGTATCGTTTGAACTTTGACTTCTCGTTTAACGGGCACAGGTTCGCCCAAATAAAAAGTTTAGTCTTGCACAAGCCGACTTTTGTTTTCGTCCACATCAAGGCCCCGTGATATCTGGTGGAGGTGCTGTACGTTCATGTCCCGGACGCCGCCGTCAAGCCGTGAACCCAGCCCCATTCGTGAAGACACTGACACTATAAGCGAAAGTCGAGCAAGCAGCAGATTGAAAGGAGTACCCCCTCAATTTGGACTCCTACCGCACCAGCCAAAAGCGACGGCGACGAAGACAATGAGCACGATGAGAGCCGCGGTGTCTCCTGCAGCTGTCGTGATGCAGCCGCCCAGAGAGCCGCCCACCTTGCTTAGATCGCCAAGTGAGGACTCCGAAACCAGGCTTGAGACGTTCGAAGGGGTCTCAACATTTAACAACATGAACTCCGAGGACAAGCTGCGCCACGTGTACTCTTACCTGGAAGACGCGGCAAGGATTTGGTTCGAGAATCGGGAGTGCACTCTTCGAACCTGGGACATCTTTCGCAGCGCTTTGTTGGAAACGCTCACAAGCATAGTCCGAAATGGAAGAGCCGCAGCCTTGCTGGAGACATGGATGCAACTCCCGAACGAAAGTGTAACCATCTTCTCGGAGCAAATAACCCGACTGTTCCGCCAGGCTGACCCTGCCATAACCTAGGAGAAGACGGTCCGTTTCCTGATTCGAAGAGTAAACCATGGGCTCTTCGCTAGGCTGATGCGAAACCCTTCCTCGACAGTTCAAGTATTTGTCTCAGAATCAACGACCATCGAGAAGACGCCGGAAAGAACCAAGGGCTCTTCGCTAGACTAATGCGGAACCTTTCCTCGACAGTTGAAGTATTTGTCTCAGAATGAACGACCATGAAGAAGACGCTGGAAAGGCGAAACCGCCAGTACAATCCCCGATCGAATCAAGACAGGCAGCTGTTCACGCCCTCGGTTCTGACGAAGTGCGTGAAACGATCCGAACGATCGTGCAGGAGGAACAGCGCAAGCTGTTACTCTGACCAAATCCTCAAGTGGACTCGATCGCAGACGTCGTTCGAGCAGAAATCCAGCACTCGCGGGGCACACTTGCACCGCCACAGCCTCAGCCGCAAGCCATGAGCTACGCTGCTGCGGCACGTCGTAACGCTGGCCCTCCACGGCCACGCCAAGACACCGCACCGCCGCAGTTCCGCCGCCAGCCACCACCGCCGCCGCAACCAACGCCATAATGCCCACCTGTCGGCGAGCACTACACCCCGAGAAAGACCAACATTTGGCGTCCCCCGACCACCGCCCACTCTGCTACCATTGCGGAGAAGCTGGTCACACCTACCGCCGCTGCCAGGGCTGACAGACGGGACGGCCTGGTTCCGCTATCAACGCGCCACGTCGAGAACGAGGTGAACGGCCACGTGACATCGCCGACTATCTCGCAGGATCGGAAGACCTTCTCCGACATTCCCGATCCCCGTCGCCCCGCCGCTATATCTATCCCCAACGTCAACCACACCCTGGCCCGACCCGGGGCCGGTCACCTAGATCGTACCCGGAAAACTAAGGGCAGCAACCGACGCAGGTGCGGTTGCTGTGCGACGAAATACCAAAGATCCTGCCCGCCGACGACAACGCCGCGACAAAATCTGAAGAACTCGCCGCAAGCCAAACGGAGCCCTGACGTCGAAACTTCATGGCCCGAAGACCTGGTGACGCAACGTCGAAGCAGCGGGACACACCGAAGTAGCCGTGATTCGACGTCGCGACCTAACCGCAACGCAAAGCGAAGAACTAGTGACCTCGACGTTCTCATCGACGGCTACAACGTCACCGCTCTCGTCGATACTGGAGCCGACTATTTTGTCATCAGTGGACCGTTCGCCACGAAGTTGAAGGAAGTGAAGACAGCGTGCGATAGCTCCGAAATCCGGACAGCTGGAGGTCCCCCGGCAACGCCGGCAGTAATCTGCACAGCGAGAGTCTCCATTAAGAACAGGATTTATCCCGCAAGCTTCGTAGTTCAACAGTATTGCTCGTGAGATGTCATCCTTGTGTTAACCGTAAGTACGTAACTTACGGGGTAGAATACCTTGCGTTAGAAGGGCAGATTACACTCGATTAAAGAAAACTTTATTTTACACGTTCGTCTAGCGATCGTCCATCTTGAGGGTGATCTCGCGATGCGGCTGCCTTGCCGTGAGCGAGCTCCATGGCGATGCTCACACGCCCCAACATAATTTGGATCTGACCTCAGATCTCGTAATCCTTGAGGTGGCGTGGGAGTCGGCAGGCTCAAAGTGGCAGCTGGCGCGTTCTGTAAGGTACTTCAGCTTCGTCTTTCAGGACTCCGTGTCTGTTTTTCAATATAGCGCATCTGTTCTCCACTCCTGGGTTTCCCTGTAGAGACTCGATTTCCTGTTTTTCTGGTCTCTCCTCTGAACGTTGTCGTAGTTGCTGACCGATGAACGACTCTCCTAGTTCTAGAAAGCTGGTGTTTCGCACAGAGTGTCTGCGTAGCTGTTCTACGTTAACTACTCTCTCCTTTTAGGGGCGAAGCTCCTTATAGCGGCACCCGTTCGTCCCCGTCGTAGTAGTGTGTAACCAGTCTTAAAAATGGAGGGGGCGTGCACACATGAAGGCTCCCTAAAGACAATGCGCTGCGACAGTACGTGATATGTATCGCCCTCTCCTCTCCTACGCTTCCCCCTCTTTCTCCTCTCCTACGGTCCCCCCCCCCCCCCACCTATCTTGCCTCGCGGCGCCGCGGCGCCGACGCAGGCAGCGTCGCGAGGCAGCGTCGCGGCAGCGTCTTGATTGAAAAAACCGACCGCTCGCGCTACACAACCGTTCACTGACCATGCCGTATATATAGGCACTGGATTTTGACCTCCAAGGTAGTGCGTGTGTGCGATTTCTCCTGTACGTGATTAAACAATGAAAATTCACAGCGTACATGTAAAATTAAAGTGAGCTGCAAGTCGTCATAACTCTCATCGAACCTTTAGTACAAACGCGCCCGATCGCACGTCGGTGATGATGTACTGGGCAGAATTCACGGAAGATTCGCGGTTTACCGATGAACCTCCGCAGTTTCACCCACTCATCATCATTCACTCCGTGGATATGCTGTGATTTTTTTTTCGGTGATGGCGGTTTTGGATGCGTGCAATCTTAACCGTGTTGCCGCCTAAGAGTTTCACTACTTCGAATGGTCCTTCGTAGAATGGGTCGAGGGTCGATGATCGTGATCCTAGCGTACAGTACACCGTGTCTCCTAGCTGGAAGTTTGGTTCCTTGCGCTTCGCGTCATATCGACTATTAGCAGCCCTCTGACTTTGCTCGAGGTTTTCTTTGACTTGTTTTCGCTTTTTGGCCAGCTCTGCCAGCCTAGACACTTCGTTTAGGTCCTCTTCCACATCACCCAGACGAAGTTGACCCGGAACACGTGGAATGTACCCGTGCATTAGTTCGAACGGTGAGTATCTAGGTGATTTCTGCCCAGAGAGGTTTATGGCAAAGACAGCCTCTGGAAGTTTCCTGTCCCAGTCACGGTGTGGTTCAATTATCTCGCGAAGTATGTTCTTCAGCATTCCCACAATTCGTTCTACCAAGCCATTCGCCTGTGGCCAGTGCGGGGCCGTTGTCATATGAGTGATTCCCAAGCGTCTATGCACTGCTGTTGTCTTCTTGCTGACGAATCCCTTTGCCTGATCCGTCACGATCGCCTTAGGGACTCCAAGTCTTCGTATCCATGTGTTCATTAGGAAGTCCAAATAGTACATCGCAGCCGCAGTGGGGACGGCCACAGCATCTATGTAGCGTGTGGCATGATCGATGCAAACTAGTACGTGTTGTTATCCTTTGCGCTCTTCCAACGGTCGGAATTGATCAAGTGATATCACTGTGTTTGGATCCGATGGAATCTCCCTTGGCTGTCAGGATCCTTCCGGCGTCGTAGTCCTGCGGTTTATTCTCTTGCATATGTGACATGATTGCACGTAGTCTCTGACGTGTCGCGACATGCTGGGCCACCAGTATCTTCTCCGGATTTGATTCAGAGTGCGCTGAGCATCCATATAAAGCCCCTTGATCTAGAAAGTAGCGACACTCTCCTCCGCGCGCGCGTTTTCCTACTCAATTCTCCTCGGATTTCTCCCCTCCCCTGGCCGGCGCGCTGCGCACGGCACGCTGAACCCTCCACTGGCTCGCCGCAGCCGCATTAAAATCACTGCGCGCGCTTGTTTAATCGACCCCTTGAAGCGTGAAATGAGAACCTGTTTCTTAAGCAATAGTCATGACGAAATGGGCTTCCTATAGAACAAAGTGACAAATATATTTTTGAAGACGCTTCGGTATATACAAATAAGCGCTTCGAAAAAAATTAGTATATCAACTGGTGGCTGAGCGGTTTACCTTCCCGTCGCCGCCTCGGCTGTCCTTAAAGGGCCCCTCACCAGGTTTGGAAATTTTGAGCTAACGAGCGCAATGCATACACTGGGCGTTCGCGATCACGTCTGCCAAAATTTGCAACGCTACGCGCCGCGGAAATGGGTCAAATTTCAAGGTGAACGCTGCTTGCCCTTCCTCTCGCGGGCGCGCGCTTTAGAGAATGAGGGGATGACGTACATGAGAAAATGGCCCTGCGTAGATGGTAGTGCTGTGACGTCGCTCCTCTACGTAAACGACTGTGCTCTGACGTCGCCAACAGTAGCACGTGACACTGCGATAATTATTTGACACGACATGTGTAGTTTGTGTAATTTGTTGCTTTAATAGATTAATAAAACTTGAGAGAAATAATGAGACACACAAAGAGAATGTGTGCGTCTTTTTCATTTTTTTTTCGTGAATTGCAGCGAGATGCGGGGCTAATGTGCCTCCCTTTCCCATGCGTTCGTGTCCCCGCGGTTAGCGCATCGAGCAGACGGCAGCCCTGGAAACGAAAGTAATGTTCTGGCGCGTTCGAGCACTCATTATGCTCATTTATTCTACCGCGTCCAAGTAAACGTTAATGCGGCACTGGCTCATGATACCGCCACTCTCGTGCCCGTACAAATGTCGCAAATTTCATGCCCGTCCCGCAGAAACAGGCAGTACACCACAGAGAACGCCGACAAAACGCCCACGGCCGCTACATAAAAAAAAAGGTAGCGGCCGTGCAACGCCACTCGCGTGCTCGGGCTGGCTCGGGCACGTCATGCGCACGTGACCATGCATGCGTATGACGTGTTCATGCGTATGTGTCAAGTGAAGAGGGCAGGGAAGGGATTTGGCTTGCGAAGGCTACACGGGGCAAGTGGCAAGGGTTTGAAACTAGCCTCCTCGCATCATGGTTTCGCGCCGCTACAAATTATTGTTTTTCTCAGCTCGTAACGAACCGATTTGAAAACTTCTTGCGGCATACTGCTCTTCATTCGGCACACAACAACTTCCAGCGTCTAACTAAAATTTTTATGTGGCCTGGTGAGGGGCCCTTTAACACGGTGTATTAACGCATATAATGTAACCAGCATAAAGTATAGGCGAGAATTTTTTTCATAATTCTGGTCTTGACGCGCTAAAAGAAAGCACCCAAGAAGAAATGTGGTGGTTTACTTAAATTGGGCCAAATGAGTGAGCCCGAAGCCTTTTTGTGTCAATGCCGCTGTCAGACACGCACGCACGCACACGATGCATGCACGCAGGCACACACACACGCTTATACACACGTGATAAAGACACGCACATACGTACACACACGGACATGCCTACACACGCGATACTGACACGCACACACATAGATACACACGATCATACGCACGGGATACAGGCACGCACGCTCATACACGCGCAATATAGATACGCACATACATACAAACGCGCGTACACACGTGCGTGGACATGCGAACAGACACGCACGCACATACATACACATGCGCATACACACGCGATATAGACACGCACGCACGCACATACATACATATACACGCGCATATAGACGCGATACAGACACGCACGCACATACATACATACATACATACATACATACATACATACATACATACATACATACATACATACATACATACATACACACGCGATACAGACACGCACGCTCATACATACATACACACGCGATAGAGACACGCACGCTCATGCATACATACACACGCGATACAGACACGCACGCACGCTATACATACATACACACGCGATACAGACACGTACGCTCTTACATACATACACACGCGATAGACACGCACGCACATACATACACACGTGATACAGACACGCACGCACATACATACTCACGCGATAGATACGCACGCTCATACATATATACACACGCGATACAGACACGCACGCACATACATACATACACACGCGATACAGACACGCACGCACATACATACACACGCGATACAGGCACGCATGCTCATACATACATACACACGAGATACAGACACGCAAGCCCATACATACATACACACGCGATACAGACACGCACGCACATATATACATACACACGCAATGCAGACACGCACGCACATACATACACACGCGATGCAGACACGCACCCGCATAAATACACACGCGATACTGACACGCAGGCACATACATACACACGCGATACAGACACACACGCACATACACAGCGATACAGAAACGCACGCGCATGCACAGGTGATACGCACGCGCAGGCGCACACATACACATACGTGCGTACACGCACAAACACCGCGAATACACAAACGCACGCACATGCACTCACACGTTAACACGTGCGCACACGCACATACAAACGCAGGCGCACATATGCGCACATACAAACACGCATACACCTGCACACATCCGTACACACACGCCTGGAGGGTTGACGCCTGGAGGGTTCATGGCGGGCGTGAGCAGCTGAAAGCGCGCGAAGTTTGCTTGCGCTCGCTTCTCGTGACGTCAGGGTCACCTGATTGGGAGCTATCGCGCGTCGCAGCCATTCAGCGTTGCGGATGCGCCGGCTCCGCAAAAGAGAGGGTGAAAAAGAGGAGGTTGACGGCGCGGCGAGGACGAGCCGGCGTGGATAAAGGAGCGCCGCTACTTTCCAACATCAAGGGTCTTTATATCCATATGCTCGGTAGCGTCATGGCACATCTGCAGTACTACTTCCCTGAGTGTGCTGGGCACTACCACCTTGGTACCAGTTCCGTCAATGTCACACTTAATGAGAATGTTATTTCTCATTGCGAACTCTGCGCAGCCCTTTTCTGCTTTTTTTGTCGAAAACGTTGGCAGTCCGAATCACACGACTGTTGTTCACGTAGGCTGCTGCTGCCTGTTACAATTACCAAGCAGATCAGCCTGCCACTTGGCGTCTTAGTGGTTGAGAGAGACTCCTGCTCTCTGTCTGGTCGATCGAGTCGGGACAGGGCGTCTGCCTTGTTCTGTTTGCCCGACTGATGGCAAATCGTGAAGTCGAACTCGGCTAGATCAATGGTCCAGCGTGCGAAGCGGCGGTTTCTTGCAGCCTTTTGCACCAAATATGTGAGACTCAGATTGTCTGTGATTACTGTGAACTTCGGACCCACTTTGAGGTAAATGGCAAATTTCTCGGTAATTGCCCAGTGGAAGGCCATGCACTCCAGCATGTTCGAGTGAAGTTGGCTGTAGTGAGTATTCAGCGCACGACTTGCATACTCGATCACACGTTCTTGGGATTCTTGCGTCTGTATCAGTATGGCGCCTAGACCTTTCTGACTGGCGTCAGTGTGCACTGTTGACGGACAGTCACTGCGGAAGTTTGCAAGTATTCGAGGGTTCTTCAAGGCCTGTTTCAGCAAATCCACAATCTCTTGATTTTTCATCGTCCAAAAGAATTTGGTGTCCTTGGTGAGGAGTTAGCGGAGTGGCTGCGTCTTTGCTGAGAAGTTCTCTATGAACCTTCTGAAGTGATTGAGGAACTGCAGAAACTAGTAAAGATGCTTTTCGTCTCTTGACGGTTCAAATTTGTCTATGGCTTCGATCGGTTTTGGGTCAGGTACCCTGCCTTCTGAGGCAATCACGAAGCCAAGAAACGACACCTGGTCGCGCACGAATTGGCATTTTTCAATGTCTATTCTCAAGCCGTTGCGTATCACGTGTGAGGGCCTCTGAAATGGTGCTTGCTCCGTGTGCAATGTCGTCCATGTATGTGATAGTGCGTGCGAGACCGTCGAATGTCCTCCGCATGACCATCTGCATTGTCTGAGGGGCCTTACAAAATCCAAACGCCATGCGAAGATACTCGTATTTTTCCATCAGGTGTCACAAACGCTGTCTTGTGCGTATCTTCAGGCTTGACACGGATTGTGAGGAAAGCGGTCTTGATATCCATGGTTGTAAAGTAACGTGACCGATCTCTCATGATGTGGTCAAGAGCATATCCATCAGTGGCATTGGATAGGGAGGATTCACAGTTTTGACGTTCAGTTTCCTGTAGTCGTGGACCATTCTCTTCGGTGTAGTGGGATGGTTCGGCTGGTCAATTACAAGAGTAGGAGCAGCGTATTCACTCTGACTTGGTACGATGATTCCTCTCTCCAAATAATCACTGACCTGTTTCCTCATGAACTCCCGGTCCGCATATGAACATCTGTATGGTCGTGAAGCCACAGGAATTGAGTCCCGTAGATCGATTGAATGTTCGGTGTGCGGGCACGTTCCCAGCCGATTCACCTGCGTCGTGAAGGCATCATGATTAGTTGCTAATATTGCACGGAGTTTCTCGCGCTCTTTTGTTGATGCGTCCCGTGTCATCAGTTTGACCGCAGCCAATATTTTCTGCTCGAGCTCCGGGTCTGGTCCTGGAGTCGTCGGTTTTAACGAGACAAACATGGTAGTGTTCTCCTTCGCTTGATGTGGCGTTTGCGTAGTGAATGTAGAAAGCAGTGCCTCTCCTGTTGTGGTTGCTGTTGGCTTACTGTATCGACAACTTGTTGGGTTGCGGCCTGGGTAGGTAGGCTGATGAGCGTGACGTCGTTCGAAACATGGAATGTTACATCAACATTGGCCAGACTCCTCCAGTCTGAACCTAGCAATAAGTCCATTGTCGGTGGCAACGGGAGGACAAGTACTTCGGGAATTCTGGTTGTTAGTTTACCCACAATAATTGACAGTGAAGTATCCATTCGGGTTTGAGCTGTTTGTCGAGAACCGTCACTAATTCATGGTCCTTGCAGGTCGCCTTTTCTGCGCTGGCAGGCAGAGCCTTGGGGTCCACTATGGATACATTTGATCCAGTGTCGATGCATGCTCTGAGTTGTGTAGCTCCTGTTGTGTGGGCTGTCACGATGGGAAGCGTGTCTCCAGTGGTGCGCAAGAAGCAGTGGACATTTCGGTCCTCGGATCGGTCAAACGCTGCATCTTGCCTGCTGTTCCGTCTTTGCTCTGCTTTGAGAGTTGGGATAGTTTTTGGTTTTGGGCAGTCCCTTGATATATGACCGAACACCGAACAGTTGAAGGATCTTCGCTCTCGGGGGCTGATATCCGTTAGGCAGTTGGCAGCTAACGGTTTCTGCGCGTAGGTAGAGCTGAAATGGCGCGACCTATCTGTCTTGTTTATCGGCATATGCTTGCGATTGGTACATGATTCGACTACTAGCTTTCGTCGTGAGTCGAGGTTTGTAGCTCGGTCAATAAGTTCCAGCACGGAAGCGCAGTTTTGAGACGCTAGCGGCGTAGCCCACTTGTCGTTTTCGATGCCGTTCAAGATGAGCGATATGCCTTCCTCCGCGGCGAGTTCGTGAGGGGCTTTCTCAAGCATAGCGTTCTTCGCGTGAATATATTTTACGATTGTTTCAGTTGGGAGCAGTTTCCGCTCGTTTTGATAGACTAGAAACTCTTGAAGATTCATCTTTCTTTGGAAACGCTCCGTGATAGCATGCTTCCATGTCTTCCAATCTTGGATGTAAATACCGTAGGAACTGTGCCAGTCGCGCGCCGCTCCACGGAGACGCGTGATGGCGTTCAACATCGCGAGCGACTGCGTCCAGTTTGCAAGAGACGCTACGCGTTCTATCTCAGCAAGCCATTCTTTCACGCTTTCTCGCGGGTTTCCTTGGAAGGTATTTATAGCTGAGGCTGTATCGCCGGACGAGTGTACCTGAAGTGGTTGGGTGTTCTGTTGCAATGCTTGTGCAAGCTGACGTTGCGTCTCTACGATGACGCCGAGAACATCGTTCAAAGCGACGGGGTGCGTTGCGTTGCATCACGCGTCTCCGTGAACGGGATCCAGGTCTGGAACGGTGGACGTGCGAGGCTCTCGGGCCCTTGGTGCGTGCGTTCCCCTTCTGCAGGTCTTTCTCCTCCCTCTGGCCGTTGATCTTGGTCGCGATCGGTGCCGAGGTTCAGGGCATGGAGAAGCGTCTGCAGCTGTGACTTAATGTCTTGAATTTCGCTCCGTAGATCGTTGTTCTCGTTGGAATCCGTGTTAGACGTCGGCTGCGCCATGTTAGCCGTAAGTACGTAACTTTCGGGTAGAATAACCTGCGTTAGAAGGACCGATTACACTCGATTAAAGAAAACTGTTTATTTTCACACGTTCGTCTAGCGATCGTCCATCTTGAGGGTGATGATCTCGCAATGCGGCTGCCTTGTCGTGAGCGAGCTCCATGGCGATGCTCACCCTTGGTATGGACTTCTTAGGCCTTCATGGTGCAGTCATCGACCTGAGATCCAAGACGATAACACTATCCACAGAAAAAGCACTACCGCCGCACACGCCGCTAGGAAAGCACGCATTGAATGCGCTAGAATACCAGGCCACCATTCTCCCTCGCTCCAGCGTCATCATTTCCGTCGGCACTTAGAAATCAGCAGACCTGGAAAGCATCGATGAAGGTGACCAGCAACAGTTGATTAACCGCGAGATTTGCGTCGCAAGAGGAATAGCCGAGCTGAGGAGAGGAAAACAGTGATGCTCACAAATTTCAGCAATGAGTACGAGCACGTGAACAATGACATGGCGGTGGCCTACATCGAAGAAATTCTGGAAACCACCAATGCTTTCACCCTAACCGATTCTTCCGAGTCTACTCCGACGAACCAAGCTCCTCAACCAGCTTTCGATGTCACTCCCAGTCTTCCGAAGCATAAGCAAGAACAGCTCAACACCCTGCCTTGCAATAAAAGGACTGCTTTTCATCGTCGTCAAGAATCCGTCAAAGCCTGTACAGAGTTTCGCCACCAAAACGAGAGGTTGTGAAGAACCAAGTCGACGAAATGCTGCTCAGCGACGTCATCCAGACATCTAAGAGTCCGTGGGCGCCACCTGTGGTGTTAGTGAAGGAGGATAGAAGTCTACGTTTCTACGTCGATTATCGTCGCCTGAACAAAATCACAAAAAAGGAAGTGCAACTTCTCCCACGTATAGACGACGCCCTGGTCGACTCCACAGCGCAACGTACGTTTCGTCGATGGACTTCAAGACCGGCTACTGGCAAATCGAAGTCGACGAGAGAGACGGAGAGAATACTGCTTTTATAACACCAGACGGCCTCTTCGAGTTAAGGTCATGCTCTTCGGTCATTGCCCTGCACTTGCAACTTTCCAACGCGTTATAGATACAGTACGGACAGGCTTGAAGTGGCAAACTTGCCTCGTATACTTGGACGACCTCGTTGTGTTTGCGTCAACCTTCTACGAGCACCTCCAGTGCCTTCATAATGTACTTCAAGTAATCAAAACCTCCGGACTCACCCTGAAGCCAGAAAAGGGCCGCTTCGCGTACGAGGACCTCTTATTTTTGGGCCACGTGATTAGCAAGTGTGGGGTTCATCCCGACCTACGGAAAACAGCTGTCATCGCTGCTTTCCCGCTGCCCACCAACAAGAAGGCCGTACGCCGATATCTCGGCTTGTGCGCCCATTACAGACGTTTCATCAAGCGATTTGCACGGATCGCCGAGCCGCTAGCTCACCTCACGAACGCCGACGTGACATTCAAGTGGGGAACTGCAGCAGTCCAAGGATTTTAACAACTGAAATGACGCCTGCAGATGCCGGCGATACTTCGCACTCCGACGAATACGCCCACACGGAAATCCACACCGACGCAAGCAGCGAAGGGCACGGAGCCGTCCTAGTGCAGAGGACTGACGTACTAGAAAGGGTTGTCAGTTATGCTAGCCGGTCGATAAAGCGGAAGCCAGTTATTCCACAACAGAAAAGGAGTGTCTTGCCATCATCTGGGCTACATCAAAGTTTCGGCCCTAGCTTTCCGGCAGACCTTTCAGAGTGTTGAGCGACCACCACGTCTTGTGTTGGCTAGCTGACTTGAAGGATTCTTTAGGTCGCCTTGCATGATGGAGTCTGCGACTTCAGGACTTCCACATTATCGTTGTTTAGAAGTCCGACCGAAAGCACTCTGACGACGACTGCCTGTCCCGTGCCCCTGTTGACCCACCGCCGCAGGACGACCAGGATGGCGGCTACTTCTTGGCAACCTAAAGTACTGATGACTTCGCCGAACGACAGCGAGCTGACCCGGAGCTCAAGAGCCTTGCGGAATATCTCGAGTGAGAGGCCACCCTTGTTACAAAGCGAAGACTGGCAGCGTCTTCATTGCGCAACGGTGTTCTCCTAAAGAACGTCTTACCACTCCGGGCCAACTACCTCCTCGTAGAACATTCATCATTACATCCAGAGGTTCTGGAGGCTTTGCATGGCGACCCGACGGCTGGACACCTTAGATTTTCCCGCACGCTCGCGAGAATACAAGAAAAGTAATACTGGCCTCGCCCCAGTGCTGACGTCACCCGCTACGGAAAGACTTGCCGAGGCTGTCTGCGATGAAAGACACGGCCAACTAGGTCAGGCGGCCTTCTGCAGCCCATCCAGCCACCTCGCCGGCCGTTCCAGCAATCGGGATGGACTTGCTGGGGCCGTTGCCGACGTCAAATTCCGGAAAGAAAAGGATCGTCGTAGCTACCTACTACCTCACGCTCTACGCCGAGACAAGGGCCCTGCCCAACGACATTGCCGCCGAGGTAGCTGAGTTCTTCGTTTGGAACATCGTCCTGCGCAATGGCGCCCCAGGGGTCCTCATTTCTGACGAAGGTACGGCCTTTACTGCGAAAGTAATTCAGTAGATCTTGAAATACAGTCAGGTAAGCCACCGCCGGACCACCGCCTACCACCAACAGACCAATGGCCTCACCGAGCGCCTAAATAGGATCATCGCCGATATGCTCGCCATGGTCATCGACGCCTAACACAAGATGGGGAATGCCATCCTTTCGTACGTGACCTTCGCATACAATACGTCCACGCAAGAAGCGACGCAGATGACGCCGTACAAGTTGGTGTACGGAAGAAACCCGGCAAAGACGCTCGACGCCATGCCACCCAATGTCACTGACGAAGAAAACCTTGACGTGACTGTCTACCTTCGGAGCGCCGAAGAAGCCCGACAACTCACCCGCCTACGCATCAAGAATCAGCAGACTGCCGAGAGCCGCCGTAACAATCTTCGACGACGCTTCGTGGAATACCAGCCCGGCGACCGAGCTTGGGTCTGGACGCCGATACGCCGACGTGGACTAGGTGAAAAACTTCTTCGGCGATACCTCGCGCCATACAAGGTTCTTTGAGGTCCCGGCGCTCTAACCTGCAAGGTCATGCCGGACGGCATCACAAACTGTCAGCGGCGCCGCGCAAGACATGAAGTCTTCCATGTCGTGGGTCTTAAGCGGTTTCGTACGCGTTAGCGAACCTTAGAACTCCGCTTTTTAGGAGTTGGCTCGCAAGGTTCTTAAGCTGGGGCAATGTCCCGCGCCGTAAGCGTAACCTTATTTCCAGAGGCGACCGCTACAGGCGCAGCTCGCGCGATCTTCCTGTCGTTCTTCGAGCGCCTTGATGATGACATTAACACAGGCAAAACCACATTTCCTCAATTTCCTCGAAGACACGTTCGGCCACAGCTGCAAGGCCTGCGACCGCTTGTGGTTCGACATTAACCCTGTAAAACCCAGTGTATGATATATGATACATTAAAAATAATGCCTCAAAAGAGGTAATAAGCCCGTCAAAGCTTCATGGAAAAGCCATTATTGCATATTTAACATCTTATAATGAAGTTATACTGAGTTATTCGTTTAATCAAATTAATTAATTAATTTTAATTAAGTGTAATTAAGTTATGATCGAAATAAAATTTCACCCTTTTTTTTTCCTAAAATGAACTCTACACGAAGAGTAAATATAGTGAGTGTTTTTTCACAATTTTTCGGAAGGCAGAACGCCTTTTGGGCATTACAGGGTTAACCTGACCACAATTGCTACTATAACAACGTGTGACGTCTTTATATGACAGTAGAGGAATTGTACGGAGCATTCTCTGTTTGCCCGATTATCTCCGAGCCAGCTCCTGAATCATAATTCACTTCGTGGATATGGCGTGATTTTTTAACACGAAAGTGTTTTATGCCGGGGTCCACCAAGACTTCACTGACGTTCTTAAAATGTACACGAACATAATACGAAGAAAAAAACCAGAAGAAAGAGTTCCACAAACATGGAAAATTTGGGAATCGAACCCACGCCCACTCGGTCTGCGACGATAGATCGCCGAGCGTTTAAACCCATTGCGCCACAAACGCATTTGCAGAGAGCTACACAGACGCGCCTTATATATCTAACACTCCTCCGTGTACCTGCGCTCTTTGCTCGGGGCAGTGCCGCCGCCTACGAGCAGAAAAGAGAAGTACTGCATTATGACACTAACGCGCACCGACAGTGAACGCTTCGGTGGTCTCAGCACTACGACGATGCCAGCATTCGAAGGGACGCTGGCATCAAGAAGCACTACCAAGGCCACCTAGGTGGCGTTCGCCCTACTCAGCACAGCGGAGCGTGGCCTCCGCAATTAGCTCTGAAAATGTTTCTGAAGTTGATCGCGGAGGCTGCAATTGCGACGCGCTATCCGCCTCGTGCGATGCTGCTTTGAGTTGTACTGGTGGCGCCACCAACGGCGAACGGTGGCGAAAGGTGGATACGCGCGGCTCATGGAAGCCGTGGGCAAAGCGCCCGTTACTCGCCGTTTTTCTATTCATTTTTCATTCTGGTTTGATATTTGTACTGCCGACGCTGCTCCACTAGACAACCATGCCGTTTGTTACGTCGATTGTTCTATATTATTAAATGCGAAGCATTTCTTAGCGAACCTCTGGCACTTTGAGCGTTTCTATCTACGTATCTATCTATCTATCTATCTATCTATCTAGCCGCCTAGGTCTGGGTGCTCTCATGATCGCCTCCTTAACTTGGTGTAGACCAAAATTTGCATGAGAGGGTAAGACGATTTGACGAACATGATTGCCGGTTCATGACATGAATAACGTTAAAATTCTGTGGCGTACGTCGTCAAACCCTTTCCACCTGACACGTGTGGCACATACCCGTTTACCACGGGCCGCGGTGTACGGGTATGAACCACAGTTGATTGACAGTTTATATCTACCCAGGAACGGTGAGAACAGACATTGGTAACCTAAATGCTAGAGCGTTAAGGAAAACCAACATCAGCAGCGTTGACTCAACGAATGGAAAAAATGAAAATTAGGATCCGAGCAGGAATCGAACCCAAGCATTCTGCGTGGCAATCAGGTATTCTACCACTGAGCCACGCCAGGTCTGTAAATTGGTTTGGAAAAACAGCCTACGCAGGCGTAATAACGGTGCAACGTCAATTGTGGTTGTGGTGCTGGCTATCAAATTTTACAAGAAAGCAATGAGCACTACATGATACTCCTACGATGTGTACTCTACGATACAGGCGTCGTATCAGATTAACGTGTGTGGTTCCAGTGTTGGCTCCGCTTTTATAGCAGTCTAATAAACATAACGTTTGTATTCCTATGATTCAGCAAGCTATATTGAAGCATTGCTCGACCCCGGAAAAATACAATAACGAAAGTTACATATGATATCCACATCACCGCACCGTAAAGTGCACTTCGTCCACCAGAATGACGCAGCGTCCTCTTCATTTCTTACGAGGCTGGGCGATGGCCTCATGCTGGCCGAGGATGATGCCAGGTTGATTGACAGCCACTTTGTAGACTAGGCTACGTATGCCACATACGCCCAGGTAGTCTACGAATACGACAAACACCATCCACTGATGTTGGTCTACGTAGCACTATCCAGGCCTACCAGCCTCGACGGCCTATACCTCACCAACGCGAAGGGTGGCTTCAGGTTCCGACATGTCGCCGGCTCTGTCGACAGACAGTTTGTCGACGAAATGACCGAGGCATCCACGAGTACCAAAAGCTCTACTATACCACATACTTCACTACACATGGACCCTTCATCACCACAATCACGACCGCATCCTATAACAAGTCATGACAAGCTGCTGGTGCTCACTGATCACGGTGATGATGCCCTTGTTGATGCCCGTTTTGCACACATGCACACGGGTTCGTAAAACGTGCGTGCGTTCTCGGGACACGTATAAGCACTACATATCAGCTTACCGCTTCTGGTTTTGGTAATACCCACGTTGACATTGGCAGCGTTACCCAACCGTAAACAACTGGTTATATTACTCATATGCCGCTCTTCAACATATATATGTGTGCGTATAAGATTTATACAAATCTTTAGCGTCATGTTGTGACGTGTCGCTCAGTAAAAAAAATTACGCCACAGTCACCTACCCGCCGCATGCTTCGCATAACATCGACTCCCACGGTACGTGGGATCTGCCGAATTATTTGTTTTAAAATTACATGCCCGTTTTTATATGTGCGCGCGCGTTGCACTGCATACGTTTCTTACGTGCATGTGTCCAAGTTGTTTGCGTGGTCTGTTAACACAGATGAAATAAAAACTGTTGCAGTAGGAAACAGCATTCTTGTTTTATTGAACACCCCGAACAGTACAACAAGAATGACTACTACTGCTGTATGCCTGCTTAAGAAACGCACAGACACGCGTTTTTATCTTCGCCTAACACTCGTAGCACTCAACTTGGCCAAGAAAACCAAAATCTAACTTGCTGAACGTTTTAACAGCCGTCACACAGCTGCATAATAATGCGTGAAAGTACTTTAGCAAATGACCAACAAATATTCACACAGCGTTTTTTTTTTTTGTTAACAGACCGTGTTAACATATGAGAAAGTTCTAACTGCACTGCATTCACATATATCGGAATATCTAATCACTTTCACCATTGAAGCCACAGTCCTCTAACACATGCGCCTTAATTTGAGCATGGCATTACTCAGACTTATATAGAAAATGCGCACGCGTGGCATTACTCAGATTTATATAGGAAATGCGCACGCGTGTAATGTATCTCGTATGCTAGATTCTCCTTTGGTACGTGCAACACAACATAAAATGCGATTCTAGAAGTAATGTTCGTGGAGAAGCGAGCATATAGAAGGGAAACTACATACAACTTCACTTACCTTTGCAAGAACAGTATTCCAATTGCAATTCAATATTAACTGACGCAACAACGATAACAACACACTTGTTGCACACAGGCGTACCAGGTTGACGCGCGAGGCCAAGCGCGGTATTTTAAGTGTAGCACAATCGTGCGCGTACAGTACGCTAGAGTATTCTGGCACAACGTCGTCAAGCTTGCAGTCACTTCAGCGGTTCCCACGATGTAGCACCAGTTGACGTCCTTGCGTCATCAAACTGCTGCGACGCCGAGAACTACACGCACAGCTGACTTGGAAAAACGCGGTCTTGCAGGAAGCCATCTTGTCCAGCAACCAACGGACAAAAGTACACAACTGAGGCGCCTGAAACATTGCCGTTGATGAAATGGCAGCTGAACGAAATCAGGGTTCATCGTCCGACGTGTGGCCAGCGCCTTACACAATATTAACGTTGCAACGTTCAAGGAAGACGCGACGAAAGCGACGAGCCCAGCCGGCCTTGTCCGGTGCGCCGTCGACTACACAGTGCACAGCGCGCGCTCTCATGGCCACCGAAAGAAATAAAAGAAAGTGGAGAGAGGAGTTAGCTTGGAGCATGGCCAGTCGGTGGAAGAAAGAGGAGGTGTTGCATTGTCGGTGTGGCGTGTTGTCGAGAGATGGCGCTAGTTTGTTTTCGCGCAACGGAATCGCAAACTTCATTAAAAATGCATGGGATCCTATGGGGGGTTGGGAGAGGGCATAGAGTTTCCTACAATACTTACTAGAGGGAACTCTGGCGCTAGTGTCTATGGGAGCTGCAATGAATCGCGCTTCAGCCAGCATGGGAATCATGGGTAGTACACGGATTTGTCTAAACTTCGTTCTTTCGGCTCCGTTTGGCTCCGCGTCGCCTGCATCCGCTTTGTCACAAACAAAGTTTAGCAAAAAGTCTGCAGGGGGGGGGGATCGGAGATCTCTGTTCGTTCCGCGTTCGTTCTGGCGGTGTTACGTCACAAAAGTGGGCGGTCCGCAGCTCTCTTCCGCCGAGAGGAAGACGACAGCCAATCGTCAAGCGGTGAGCGGCGAACTTTCCGGAAGTAGACGCGCATCGTTTGTCCTCGGCAAAGGGACCGAATATTTCAAAACGAAGTGTTTCTCGCCTTCTAATAAATACAGTTGTTATACAAAATATATTGTTCTTCTTTTCAAGCTCAAGCAGTTTCTCAAACAGCAATAGCTTTGAGTGCTGATATTCATTGGTGTTAGTTTTTGTAACGTGCTTTCTATGTTAAGTCGCGCACGCGAAAAAAAAAAGAGAAAAGCAGCGGTTGGCGCAGTTTTTCAAAATGTCGTCCCACCGGAATGTCTGGCTTGGCTCCCGGGTGTCGAATCGTCAAAGGGAGCTTCTGCTGGCTTTTATAAAAGAGCACCCACAGATAGCTACGCCGTCGCGCCCGCTGGGGCCGTCGTTCACGAGTGAGGACCGGGACGACACGTGGCAAGAGCAGGTAGCGCTTTTTAACTAAGAAGTCCCTGCGCGTAAGACCACAGCCTAGTGGCAGGCCCGTTCATTTCGTTCGCACTGTGCGTTTGGAGAACCGAAAGCGACGCCGCACTCGCTCATGGCTTCAAACGCATCTCGCACCTCCAACGGCAAGAGAAGCACACGTCGCAAGCGCCAGTTTCTGAAAATCAGCTGTTGCGGCAACCGCAACCGCCGCATCATGCCGTGCGAAGCCGTTTGTTCGCTCGAGAGAACGCGTGCGAACGGCCTCGCGATCCGTTCGTTTGTAGCTGACGACATGCTCGTTATGACGCGGTGTGACGTCACCAAAAAATAAAAGATCAAGCAAAAAGAAAAATGCCTACGCCCCTTACAGACGTGGTTTTTTCCGGCTTTGGCTAATCGCTTGCGCCGCCAGAATGGGTGCAGAACGAACGGCGAAGAACAGATATCTCCGATCACCCTACTCGTTATGACGCGATATGACGTCACCACAAAAGAAAAGATCAAGCAAAAAAAGAAATAGCGACACCCCTTGGCCTTGAGTGGCATCTCCCGCTTCAGCCAATCAGCGCACTTGTTCTTCCCCAGGAGAACGAACAATGAACGAACAGATCTCCGATCTCCCCTCAGTTCTACTTCACCACTTTAACTTCTTTAGGCTCACCGATTCAAATCTGGTCACGAAGTTCACAACGATCCATTCTTTTATCAGAAAGAAAACCAAAACATACCAATAAACAAAGCCACAAGTGCGTTCGAAGCCCACAAACACGAAGACTAGGCAAATCCGTGTACTACCCATCATTCCCATGTGGCTGAACGATCGCAGCGCCAGAGTTCCCTCTAGGGCATTCTAAGAAACTCTATAGGAGAGTTTACAACCGCCTTAGCCGAGCGGTGGCGCCACCATACCGATGCACGAGGCGGATACGCGCTGATTTGACTCGGTGACGACGTCGGTGAGCTAACGTCGCGCGAGTGAGTTTGGTGCAGCGATGGACACGCCAGGGAGGAGCGGGAGGACTTCACGCGTTCACGGCTCAAGCTGAGAACCCTGCCTCTCGATTTCCAGAAGTTGACCGCATCGCGACCCAACTGGCTGCCATACACACAGCGAACCAAGACCGAAATGATCGTACCTTCGCCGAAGCGACCCGCCAGCGGGACGCCGCTCGACAATACGACGCAGGATGCCCAGCACACCCACAGGGTGGTCCACGACCAGCAAATCATGCACCCTTCGCTGCAGCGGACCGCGAGTTCACCAAACGATTCAGTGATAACTCGTTCGGTTTCGCCTGCACGGTTTGCGAACGCCTGTGGTTCACGTGTGATTTGCGCGATGCTCCGGCGCGTGCAATGCAGTGTCTCCGGACAATGTATCCCGGTCGCGAGTCTTTCCAAGACTTCCGCTTATGTGCCAACTGTTTCACTTTCGTGTTCTACACCGATTCCTATATCAGAGGGATCAACCACATTTTTAGGGGCGAAGCTCCTTAAGGCGGCACCCGTTCGTCCCTCGTAGTCGTAGTAGTGCGTAACCAGTCGTAACGCTACTACCAGATCTTGACCTCCAAGGTGGTGCCGGTGGGAGATATTTCCTGCGCGTTGTTGAACAATAAAAAATTCGCAGCGTGCGCGTTAACTAAAAGCCGAATTCTGTCTCTCATTCCCCATTAGCAGCCATTGGCATGTTCCAGTAGGAAACGTTAGTAGAAGTAGAAGTGTAAGTGTTAGCTAAAAGCCGACTTCTTCTGTCTCTCATTCCCATTAGCAGCCATTGTTTACCTCCAAGGTAGTGCGTGGTGAGATTTCTCCTGTGCGTGATTAAGCAATAAAAATTTTGTTCAAAACGCCGTTGATTGATGAAATAATCCAACGAAAGATGCCAGATGTTTTCTAAAAGCAAAACGAAAGAACGCCAGATGTTTCAAAAGCAAAACGAAAAGACGCCAGCTGCTTAACGAAAAGACGCCAGATGTTTTCTAAAGCAATGGTTTTCTAAACAATGAAAATCCACAGCGTACATGTAAAATTAAAGTGAGCTGCAAGTCGTCATAACTCATCGAACCTTTAGTATAAACGCGCCCGATCTCACGTCGGTGATGATGTACTGGGCAGAATTCACGGAAGGTTCATGGTTTACCGATGAACCTCCGTAGCTTCGCCCACTCATCATCATTCACTCCGTGGATATGCTGTGATTTTTTTTTCTTTATCATTGTACTTGAAATGCGTATGCACTTTTCCCCCCTTCCATGTTCTGTTACAAGAATCAGGACGATGCTTTTTCAGAGGGGGGGCAATGCAACGTTGATACTTTTCTTATTTTCATGCAACTAGTGCGTTGTACGCGTAGCCGCTGCCTTGCGCAAGCCGTGCCCCAATGTCTGGGAGCCTTCCAAATTATTTTACCCGCCACGGGGGTCTACTGGCTGTGATCCTCGACTGCTGACCCGCAGGTCTCGGGATCGAATCCCGGCCGCAGCGGCCGCATTTTCGATGAAAGCGAAAATGCTTGAAGCCCGTTTAATTAGATTTAGGTGCATGGAAAAGAACACCAAATAGTGAAAATTTCCGGAGCCCTCCACTATGGCGTCTCTCATAATCAAATCGGTTTTGGGACCCAACAATTATTATTATTATATTCCATAGAACTTCAAAATTTTCTTATAGGCTTGAGCGCGCAAATGCGAACAGTTGAATTTATTCTGGAACTAACTCGGCCACCAGAGATAAGGCTCGAATGTTCGATGCCGCATGCATAAATGCCGACGCGCGTTACTGCATATGGAATTATCGGCGGCCGACGCTCTGCTCGCCGCTATAAGTGTAAGCATGTATCGCTTGTAGTTTGACTTCCCGATTACGGGGCACATGTTTGCCCAAATATATAGTTTAGTCTTGAACAAGCCGACTGTTGCCTTCCTCCACGTCACGACCCCGTGACAATATTATTATACACAAAGGCGCGCCGTATCAGACTGTAAACGGGAAAAAAATCACAGTTTCACCGCAAAGGCAAAACAATGAATGCGATAGCAGCATATTGTAATATTTTCACGGGGTTGTGACGTGAACGAAGGCTGTAGTCAACTTGTTCGCGGCTAAACACTTTAATTGAGCAAACATGTGCTTTGTAAACAAGAAGTCAGACTGCAAAAGATACACGCTTACACTGATAGCGCCTAACAAAGCGTGGGCCGTCGATAAAGGTACGTACACGCTGGCTGAAAACATGCCGCGGCGGCGTCGCGCCCGTCGGAACGTCCGCGCGGCAAGCAGCGGCACGGTGTCCATGTTGCCGGCGCGAGAGTTAATAATATTTTACCGTCCCAAAACCACGATATGATTATGAGGGACGCTGTAGTGGAGGGCTCCGGAAATTTCGACCACCTGGGTTTCTTTAACGTGCACCCAAATCTAGGTACACGAGCCTCCGACATTTTCGCCTCCATCGAAAATGCAGCCGCCGCGGCCGGGATTTGATCCCGCGACCTTCGGGTCAGCAGTCGAGCGCCATAACCACTAAACCACCGTGGCGGGGCAGTCACGAGACAAGAGTGGACATGTCGAGGAGCGCGCGCCCGCCGGCTCGCGATTTCTTCCCCGAAAGACGGAGAGGGGTGGCACGGGTGAGTAGAACAATGTCAGATTGCCATGACGACAGCCCGTGTGAGAAGGAAGGGGACAAAAAGCAAGCGCTGATTGGCGGTTTGCTTGCGCGGCAGCAGCGGCAGCGGCAAAAATGGGCCCTGAAGCGATTGGGTTGGCGGCAGAAAAGCGTTGATCCTCCGCTGGAGAAAGAAAGAAAAGCGGCATCGAGCGAGCGGCGGGCGGTGGCGGGTGGGGGAGTGCCGCGCCCTCAGTGTGTTCTTACCTAGAACGGGAAAAGTACCGCATTCCTTTTCTCTTCGCCGCCGCGCGCTCTCGGCGGCTTCGCCACGCAAATGGTCCAGTTCGCACGCCTCGCTAGTGTCTCCTGGCCGCTGCCGCATGGCGCTTCGGAGGGCGATTGTTTTTATAGCCAGAGAAAAGCGTGCTAGATCCTTACGGCGTTCGGTATATTTTTGACTTACATCACAAGTCTGTCAAGACATCGAAGAATGCCTGGGTGTTGCGCTTTTGATTGCAGCAACCGGCGGGAATCGGGTAAAGTTTGCATTGGTATGCCCTGCGGGAATTAAATGCGAAGCATTTCTTAGTGAATTTCTGCGAGCTTAAACGTATCTATCTATCTATCTATCTATCTATCTATCTATCTATCTATCTATCTATCTATCTATCTATCTATCTATCTATCTATCTATCTATCTATCTATCTATCTATCTATCTATCTATCTATCTATCTATCTATCTATCTATCTATCTATCTAGTCGCCTACGACTTTGTGCTCTCCTGCTCGTTTCGTTAATGGAATGTATACAAAGATTGATATGGTATAAGGTGACTGTGTGACAAATATAAATGACAGGTCATAACATGAAAATAATAACATGTATGTCATGAACCGCATAATTTACGCGCCACTGTCTCTGTGCTTTTGCGGCCGCTTTGTTAACTTCAAATATACCACAATTGTATGGCGTGACAAGCGTGTATGACGAACATACGTGACTGGTTCTAACGTGCAAATCATGACACGCATGCAATGTCAAACATGACTCACATGACATGGTCTCGGGGCGCTCGCAGCCATTCAATTAAATGGATATATACCAAAATTACCATGACGAGACAATTCTGTGTGACGAACGCAAATTAAAGATGGTAAAATGAAAATCGTGACTTGCATATCATGTAGAGCATGACTTACTTGACACGCTCATGATGTACTCGCGGCCGGTTCGCTAGCTAGATATGTACCAAAATTTACATTGTCGCGGGACTGTATGACGAACGTAAATGACAGGTGGTAACATGAAAATAATGACATGCATGTCATGTGTGGCATGATTTACATGCCAGGCTCATGGTTGGCTCGCGGCCGGTTCGCTAGCTTGGGCGACTGAACATAATGACAAGCGAAATAGAGCACGATGAGAATGGGGCCCTATATCGCTATCGCGTTCAACTCTTAAAAGCGAAGCTTAAGCGTCCCCCAATTTTTCCATTCATGTTAACGAAAGTGAATTCTAACGAGATCAGACTATGGGCACTAAGAGCTTAAAGGAGTACTGACCCAAAAATTTTTGTCTGGCGTGTTTTCTTTGTTTTTTTTTTTTTTTTGCTGCGTTGGGTAACTCGGGGCCTAGTGGTCAAAGCCAAGCACATCGCTCGCTGAAGCGCGTGGCAAATAATTACAGACCAGCTTCAGTTTCGGTTAGGAAGAGCTCCGAGATCGACCAGCCGTCGGGTGCAATTAGCGCGATTTAGCGTGTGAAACGGTACACAGAACTGCGACGTACGTCACGCGCTGCCTGCATCGTTTCCTCGCGTCCCGCTTACAAAAATCTTATGGAAAAATTATTTCAAAACCGTTGGTCAATGTTGACATATAATGAAGAGTAATTGTCTAATTGTCTGTCCATTGAATATTCATTCATTTCATTGTTGACACCTATTTAAAGTTGGCCGATGAAATTTTACAACAATTTTATTGACAGAGAAGTAGTGGACTTGTTATTTAAAATACATTGTGCATTGAGAATTCTTCCTGACTGTTCGGTTGAATAATTTTTGAGCTATAATTGAAACCAGAATTGAAATGTGATGATGTATTCAAAGTACATATGAGCACGCAGCTGTCTACATGTGCCCTGCCGGTGTATGTTTGCGTAAAGAACTATAGGAGGCCTGCACAGCTTGAGTGTTATTGTGACAGACTATGCCAACTAACTCTGCACTGCAAATGGCAAGCTAAATGTACACAAAAAGAAAAGAATATCTTAAATCAGGCCTGTTTACTTTCACTACAGCTGAATTACAGTAGGTAAGGCACAACTGGTCGGAGGCAGATCGCGCTTTCAATAACTGCAATCACAAAAACTTTTTATCGCCTGCTATAACGCTTCAATTCCTCAAAACGCGCGTAAATCTGAAAACAAGGTAATCTGGGCGAGAAATAAAACACCAAGACACGGGCACATGAGTCAACTTATGTGTGTATAAGTCAACACACAGTCCAGGGGCGTAGCCAAGGGGGGGTTGGGGGGTTCAACCCCCTTTCCCCGAAATTTTTCAGTTCTGCTTGCGCATATAGGCACACACACATACAAACGCACGCACGAACATACATGAAGTATGGTTGAACCCCCCCGAAAAAAATTTCTGGCTACGCCCCTGACCCAGACACTGGGAGAAGTCAGCTCTTTTATAAGTTCTGTGACCTTTCGTTTTCTTTCAAGAGCCCAAGGAAAAGAAGAAAACGCAAATGTGCTGACATCTATCGTTATTTATGCAAAAAACTGCAAATAACCCCACCATCAGACATGAAAGCCATAATTTTGTTTGGTGCAGCACTTGTTTCAAAATATAAAGGGCGAGTCTCACCTGCAAAAAAAAACAAACAAAACAAACAAGTAGCCTCGCAGAGTCAGTATAGTAGTACAGGCGCACGAACTTAAACCTCATTGTATACCTTAAAGCAAGCTCTATTAAGTCTCTATTCCAAAATAGAGCAAATAGCGCAAAGTAGCCTCGCAGAGTCAGAATAGTAGTACAGGCTCACGAACTTAAACGTTAATCTATACCTTAAAACAAGCTCTATTAAGTGTCTATTCCAACATAGAGCAAATAGGGCAAAGTAGCCTCGCAGAGTCAGAATAGTAGTACAGGCGCACGAACTTAAACGTTAATGTATACCTTAAAACAAGCTCTATTAGGTGTCTATTCCAAAATAGAGCAAATAGCGCAAAGTAGCCTCGGAGAGTCAGAAGAGTAGTACAGGCGCACGAACTTAAACGTTAATGTATACCTTAAAACAAGCTCTATTAAAGGGGCCCTGCAACACCTTTCTTTGTTATATTGGAATAGTCCCATTATTGACGTATGACTCTTCACGAGCCATATGCCGCAAAAATTTTTCGAATCCGTCAAGTCTAAGTGGTGTTACCAAATTAGAGAGATCACGTTCCGCAGCTTTCTCTCTCAGCTCAACGCAGCGAGCGCGCGGAAAGCTGCGCGCGGCGTGAGGGGAGGGAGGGAGGGCGGAGGTGCGAGGAGGCGACGTCAGCGCCGGCGGCATTTTTTTCATTTTTTTCTCTCTGGCATCTCGGCGCAACCACGTGGTCTGTGCCACCACTTCCGGTCGGCTTGCGTCGTTCTCGTCGAGCGGAGTCGATCGCGCTGTGTATCGCGCGTGCTTGAAAACTGCGCGTCGGTTTGGTAATGTTGGGTGTGCACCTCGAACGCCGTAGTGTTTTCATCGCTCTGCCAACCATGGAAGCAAACGTGCGCGCTTGTTTGGAACGAATGACAGCTGAGATCGGTTTCGGCCCATACTCCGATACACCGCCTCGTAAGACGGCACTGGCAGACGACCCCGAAGCGCCGCCATTACCGGACGCGAGCATTGTTATCGGAGACACGCTGCGCCCGTGCCTCGGTCGGTCGTGAGAACGTGCCGACGATGCAGTTCTCAGCTGACGAGGCAACACTCGAACGGCTGCCACTCTCAACGGCAACCGGCGATGGTCAAAAGCACAGAAATATTCACGTTTTCGGCACTGCGCATGGCGAAGAAAACGGAACCACGCAACTACGAGCTGTCGGTGAGACCGGAAGTGCTAATATTAATGTTTGTTCGGTGTTTTTAACGCGATAACATAATATAAACGTACATATTATCTACTTATTGAACTCAAAATTAACAACGAAAGTAATAATGAGGGTGTTATCGTGATTATAACATCAGCCAATGGTGGAACTGCCGACAATCGCGTCATATATTGCGGACTAATACATCATTTGTCGAGAGAAGAGGGAGCGATTTTCAGCTGACTTTGAGAATTTATTGTAAATTCCAGGCCGTGCGCATCGCTATAATATTTGGCTGGCGTGTTCTCGGGAGCCTCGACTACCGATCGGCAGCGCTTTTTTGAGCATGCTCGAAAAGTGTTGCAGGGCCCCTTTAAGTGTCTATTCCAAAATAGAGCAAATAGCGCAAAGTAGCCTCGCAGTCAGAATAATAGTACAGGCGAACGAACTTAAACGTTAATGTATACCTTAAAGCAAGCTCTATTAAGTCTCTATTCCAAAATAGAGCAAATAGCGCAAAGTAGCCTCGCAGAGTCAGAATAGTAGTACAGGCGCACGAACTTAAACGTTAATGTATACCTTAAAACAAGCTCTATTAAGTCTCTATTCCAAAATAGAGCAAATAGCGCAAAGTAGCCTTGCAGAGTCAGAATAGTAGTACAGGCGCACGAACTTAAACGTTAATGTATACCTTAAAACAAGCTCTATTAAGTGTCTATTCCAAAATAGAGCAAATAGCGCAAAGTAGCCTCGCAGAGTCAGAATAGTAGTACAGGCGCACGAACTTAAACGTTAATGTATACCTTAAAACAAGCTCTATTAGGTGTCTATTCCAAAATAGAGCAAATAGCGCAATGTAGCCTCGCAGAGTCAGAATAGTAGTACAGGCGCACGAACTTAAACGTTAATGTATACCTTAAAACAAGCTCTATTAAGTGTCTATTTCAAAATACAGCAAATAGCGCAAAGTAGCCTCGCAGTCAGAATAATAGTACAGGCGCACGAACTTAAACGTTAATGTATACCTTAAAGCAAGCTCTATTAAGTCTCTATTCCAAAATAGAGCAAATAGCGCAAAGTAGCCTCGCAGAGTCAGAATAGTAGTACAGGCGCACGAACTTAAACGTTAATGTATACCTTAAAACAAGCTCTATTACGTCTCTATTCCAAAATAGAGCAAATAGCGCAAAGTAGGCTCACAGAGTCAGAATAGTAGTACAGGCGCACGAACTTAAACGTTAATGTATACCTTAAAACCAGCTCTATTAGGTCTCTATTCCAAAATAGAGCAAATAGCGCAAAGTAGGCTCGCAGAGTCAGAATAGTAGTACAGGCGCACGAACTTAAACGTTAATGTATACCTTAAAACAAGCTCTATTAAGTCTCTATTCCAAAATAGAGCAAATAGCGCAAAGTGGGCTCGCAGAGTCAGAATAGTAGTACAGGCGCAGGAACTTAAACGTTAATGTATACCTTAAAACAAGCTCTATTAAGTGTCTATTCCAAAATAGATCAAATAGCGCAAAGGAGCTTCGCAGAGTCAGAATAGTAGTACAGGCGCACGAACTTAAACGTTCATGTATACCTTAAAACAAGCTCTATTAAGTGTCTATTCCAAAATAGAGCAAATAGCGCAAAGTAGCCTCGCAGAGTCAGAATAGTAGTACAGGCGCAGGAACTTAAACGTTAATGTATACCTTAAAACAAGCTCTATTAAGTGTCTATTCCAAAATAGAGCAAATAGCGCAAAGTAGCCTCGCAGAGTCAGAATAGTAGTACAGGCGCACGAACTTAAACGTTAATGTATACCTTAAAACAAGCTCTATTAGGCCACGTACTTCTGAAACATGTGCATGTCGCCCGTGATGCAACAATACACGCATTTTCATTTTTTATATTTTTCGAATGTAATTGTGCACAGGTAAAGAAAATGAACTTACCTTCAACAAGGACAGAAGCCTGCAGTTTAAATAATCTGCAAATCCAAGCAATGGTAAACGCACATCAAGGTGATCGTGTCCGTCCCTCCAAATTAATGGTATTGAAAAAGTAGCCTCTAGTGTGAGGAAGGCAAAAGGTTTTCTTTTGAAGGTTTTTTTTTCTTTTCACAGTAAAGACACATAAAGACAGTTTGCCGCTCAGAACCATAGTTTCTGAAAAAGGTTCTTGGCAGTTGTGCTTGTCTCAGTTTCTTCAGAAATGCTTAAACCAGTTAAACGTTCAGGATCCGTTCATGGTGTCTAATTCAGAGGAAGTTGTGCATTACTTGAAACACTGCAAACCAGGAAAATTCCGTATGTTTAGTATTGATGCAGAAGATTTATATTATTCTATACCGCAGAGGGAATTGATAGGATGTGTGCAAAGATGCTTTGATTTGTACAATGATGAGTGTGAATTGTTCAATAAGTGCTGTGTTTCTGTCAGTTCCTTCCTAGAATTATTAAGCTGTTATTTAAGATCCACTGTTATAGGTTTTGAGGGTAAGATGTACTTGCAAAGAGAGGGTATTTGTATCGGGTCGAGGATTGCCCCGGTTCTGAGCAATATATTTTTGGGTTGCATTGATGAAGATATTGAAGAGGAACTTGGTGGGTGTGGTGAAAAAATTTTTAGGTATGTAGATGACTATCTTGTAATCGTAGATGAAAGTAAAAGCTCTAGAACTTTGGGTGACGTACTTGACGTTTTCAAGAGTGTTGGCAAGGGTCTAAGATTGACGTATGAGGCTCCTCAGCAGAACGAGCTGCGGTTTCTTGATTTGATGTTGTCCGCCTCTCATGATCACATTTGTTGGGAGTTTTGGCCACGTTCTAAAAAAGAAATTTTGAGCTATTCGTATGGCCAATGAAAAATTGTGAAAGATGCCATTGCTGGCTCTGCTCTACGGTCAGCTACTAATAAGATGTGCCTTCATAGAATAAATGAGAGTGTGTCAAGACAGGTGGGTAGGTTAAAATGTGCGGGGTTCCCGGATCATGTTTTGACACGTACTTGTGAAAAGTTAATTCGAGCAGTAAAACAAGCTGAGGGCAAGGAAGCACAGAAAGAACGAATCGATGAGAAAAAGAAGAAATGTGTGGCGGTTGTACCGTATGGTCATGCCTTATCCCATGGTTTGAAAAATGTCGCAGGTAGATATGGGGTGGAAGTGGTTTTTTCGGTACCAAACAAATTAGGGGCTATTTGCGAACGTGTAGAGAGACAGGCAGAGGCCAAAATAGAAAAGAAAGAAGGTTGTGGTGTCAAGCACAAAAATCCGGCTATCAGTTGTGCCACGAATGCGGTTTACAGTCTGCCTTTGTCTTGCGGCTCTGCTTATGTAGGCCAGACGGGCCGATGTGTTAACGTGAGATTAAGGGAACATGCGGTCAACCTACGTTGTGATAGTTTTTCGCACATTTCTCAGCACTGTCAGAAGTGTGGCTGCGCGCCTCAGTTTAGCCTCACTAGCATTATTTCAAGGCATCATGATAAGACGACTCGGGAAGTAATCGAGGCATGGAACATTCAAAATAAAAAACAGTCTTGTATCAGCTGTCCCTCGATTGCGCTACAGGATAAAGAAATATTGTACCTGAATAGTTAACGTGCTTTGGCTTTTGGTTGTTCTTTTTTGTTCTTTTTTGTTTTTTGGCGTTGTGTGTAGCCACGTGTGTGTATATATCTGCTCTGTGATATGGAATAAACTTTAGTTGTGAGTCGGCGCTTGTGTTCGTGTGATCTTTCGTTTTTTTGTCTTCCTTGTTGCGCCGTTCTGAAGCCATGGAAGTACGTCAAGAAGTTAGGCGGTACTTGCTATTATTAAGTTATGTAAAGCTTGCTGGTTAACGACGGTCAAGGACCTTCGCACTCTGCATACTTGGTGACGCAATGCAACACAACACATTTATTATTCTTTTGGCCTTATTTTCTTTGTCGCAGTAAGACATGGCGCGCAAGCTCGAGTTCAAGCGTTCAAGTTTCAACAGTTTTTGCATGGAGCAAACGGCGCGGTGGCGTACGTTTGCGACAGAAGGGGTAGTAATAAAATAACATGAACAGGAAACATAGTCGCTGGCACATCACGTTCCTCTGATAGCTCTATGCGTTGAGGTTTGAGATAATGGTTTAGTCGACACCGCGTACAGGCAGGCGCTGTATTACGCGCCGAGGCCCCCACTATCCATCGGTAGATACTTTTACGTCATTCCCGCGATAACTTTAAAGAGCTCGTTTCGCAGAAATTCCGGTGTTGGCGGCGGCTTCTTTGGTTGCGAGCGAAAAAATAGCGTTGGCCGTGAGCAAAAACTCGAGGTAGATGCAAATAAAGATTTGAGCCAGCGGGCACCCGCACTATGGCTTGTCTTGCGGCATGGTTTGGGTCTCTACCGAGAAGCGAAGGCAGGCTAACGATGGGCAAGGCGATACTCACCCGTATACATTGGACACGCAATACAGTGTTTTCATAAATGTGCTGTTGAAGAGGGCGCATTGCTTTACCTTTACTATATATATTTCGTGTGTGTGTGTAAGTGCGTGCGTGCGTGCGGATATCGCTATCGCGTTCAAGCTTAATGGTTTATCAATTTTTGGTACTGGCACGCCTCCACGGGGGTACATCAATGATGCCTATCCTTAAACACTGCTTATGACCGTTATATCCTCAAAGGAATCTTCTTTTGGGGCCGCCGCGGTGGTACAGTGGTTACGGGGCTCGGCTGCTGACCCGAAGATCGCGGTTTCAATATGGAGCCAAAAGTGCTAAAGGCCCATTTACTTTGATTTAGGTGCACGTTAATAAACCACAGGTGCCTCAAATTTCCGGATATGAGCCCTCTACAACGGAGTGCCTGATTGGGATTTTGGCGCATAAAACCCCAGTTATTCATTATTTAGGCTTTCTTTGTAAAGTCAGCTGCAGTACAGTTTCTGCGCACTACTGTGGCGCACTACTAAAGCGAGAAGTCGGCGATGCTTTGTTGCCGCATGAAGAGTTATGTAGTGGGTCATTCGATTAGAGCTAATTAAAACGGACAGGCTTGAAAAATCACGCTGTCGAAAGTAGCTAGTAATATAATCCCACGTAGGGACCGCCAGGCCAAACAATACGGCCCGATCGAGGGCACTCTGGATGGCCAGGGTTTGGTCATTGAGTTCGGGGCTTCGCAAGCCTCGTGCACTTCTGAATATCTGTTACCATTGCTACATCTCTGCATTACTGTACAAGGTTGCGTAAAATGTATAGTCGAATTTAAAAATAAAATTGTATTTCTTATAATTTATTACATTTCATGCAGCAGCAAGTTCTGCATATGCTTAAAAGAAAATTTTGCTTTACATTAGCTGACACATAGAGAGCGTCCATGATGCAAGTAGTGCTGTAAAGTTGATTGTGTGCAAGGGTATTTGTTGCTTGTTGGAAACTAAATGTCATGTATGTAGGCTACAAAAAGGCAAATAAACCTCTATATGTGCATGTGTGTCTGGATTTCTTAATAAGATGGCAGTAGTGGTCGTGGTATTATCTGTAATAAGCTTCACGCCCACCTTTACACGTGGGCCGGTTGGTCCTAAACTCAACCACCGTACAACAAAAAGAAAAAAACCGACAAAAGATCAATATATCTTTCAACATGTACTTTTTATTGAAAAGAATCAATGACAATTTCGTTGTCTAGTCATTGGGAAGATTCAACGAGATTTGACATTTAGTTGAAAAGTCATTGATTCAGCCATTCGTCAATCATTTGTCAACAGTTATTCAATAGTCATTTCTATAAGGGTTTCGCTTCCGTATGTGCGATGTCGTTGCCGTCATCGTAGAGCACTGCACGGGCTCGGGCCTACCCGAAAACCCGGGTCCGGCCCGGCCCGTGGGCCGGGCCGGGCCGGGTAAAGTAGCTTTCACGGCGGGCCCGGGCCGGGCTCGGGCCTGAAGCTCCGGGCTTAGGGCCGGGCCCGGGTTTGAGGTTGCGGGCTCGGGTCGGGCCGGGCTTGGACTTTGCTCCGTTCATAAACGGTTTCTAAAGTGAAACACTGAATCGGTTTACACCGATAGAGTGTACTCTTAGAATCCGAAAGTCATTAATTTCACCATCAATGAGTCTATTAATAAAGGAGAAAATCAAGGTCAAAGTTCCATCTTGAAATTTCGCGCTGGAATCTCCGCACGTGGCGTCATGGATTTTAAAGTGAATTCGTCGTATTTTGGGGACCTTGGCTCAACGAAATTTCCAGAAACTTCGTATATCAATTCTGTTATGGACCCTCAGAGGTCAATGTGCTTCATTTTTACCCACTATAAGCTACGTAGGGCCCAGTAGATGCCGTCAGAATCTATAACGTCGCGGCATTTGGTGCGTCAATTACAAGTTGGCGTCGTTACTTGCATTTTCCTGCGAGTTTTCTCTCTTACCAAGAGTCTTGTCGCGGCGAGCGTGGTGCTTTTGGATTGGAAAAAGAGTAATTTACTGACGATAGAAAAATCGTTTTGTGCATACATATAGGGTCATTCCACGCCAAACGTCCCAGACATTGCGCTCGACCCTCTCCAATTGTATTGTAAAAAATTGTGGACGTTCATATCAGTGCGCTATTTGCCCTCGGAAAGTATTTTTTGGAAAAAAAATTTTTCTTGTCTGTTACAGTGATTTGAATTTTGCCGTAGTGGGTGAAACATAGGTTGCGAAAAAATACTCTAAAAAATACAATACTTTATGGAACGCCTTAAATATCTGCCGTTTACTTGAAAAGGAATGGCACTATCTTATTATCACCCATTGACGACCACTACTTTGTCTCACGATGTGCTTTGTGGTGAAGCAATGCTGCAATTCTGTGCCCATTTTGATTATTTTTTAAAAATTCTACGAATATTACAGACAAAATAGGACTATATCACATGGCTGGATAGTTGGCAGTAAGTGTGTCAAAAAAGTATTGAAGTCGATGACCGCGTAGTTTCGAATTGGAAGGGGCGCAAACAATGAAAAATGTGTGAAATGCTCCACGTTCAGGCACATGTAGAGTGGTGATGCAGTCCAAGTAAAAATTCATGCTTGGTCTCGTTGGGAAGAGTAAACAAAGGAGATTTATTTGTGAAAGTTTAATCGGAGTGTTTTTTGTTTTTGGCGAGAAACAAAAATTTATGTTGAGCGTTCGCGGCGTGCCTGGGCGCGGGCCCGTAGGTCCGCTTCACTGCGCCGCCACTGTTCCTTGGGGCAACGGAAGTATGCAGCGCCCACGCAGGTGGCACGATCGTGTGCTGCTGTGAGTTTTCACGTTTCGACACGCATTCTTCGGCTTTCCGCAGTGCCGCCGACGAAGTGTCAGGGAAAACGAGGGATGGTTCGTTTAAAATATATTATTATATAATAAAAGTGGCTAACTGGCACCGGGAATACACTTATATTTCTTTTTTATGGGCAGCTCGCTTGAACGTGACTCGCGCCATTCGTGCCTCGGAGCCGAATGGTGCTACGTATTCTTACGCTCGGATCTTCGGCAGAGGTGAACTTTGCTCCGGTGATCGCGTCGCCGAGCGATGATGATGATGAAAAACTTTATTATACATATTGCTGTGTCGCCGAGCGAGCACGCGGCACTCGAAGGTTCGTCTTTCGGCCGCATCCCTTGGCAGCGCGTAAGATAAACATTGCGAATGGTGAGTATACTGCTATCGTGTCATATTTTAGACGGAGAGCCTGTGCGACGGAAACCGAAAGCGATAAATATACAAAAGGACGAAGCCGCCTTTAAGGCGGCTTCTTCCTTTTAAATGTCTATCGCCTTCGCTTAGTAATCGCAAGGCGATTACTAAGATGAAAGCATCTCATGCAGCGCAGCAGAAAGTTGAGCTCTCAGCAAGATTTGAGTCTACAATCTCCCTCAAAGATACGCGCACGTTTCACCTTTTCGTGCCATCATCACTGACCACTCGTAATACCGGGCTCACCACCTACTCAGCAACACAGGCATTTCAAGTGGCGAAGACCATACGTCGGCAACGGAAGTAAGAACTGCAACCTCCGCAGAGATCGAAAACACAACCAAAGCTCTGCGCCTGTCGTACGTGTGCATGCTGTGACGTGGCAATGAAATCGTGCTCTGCTCCGACTACTAACCGGCAGCCTTTAGTGCCCTTCCGAAACATTCTGCCAGCCATATACACTGTTTGCAAGTTTTCAGCAACGTGAAAACTCACAGTAGCACACGATCGTGCCACCCGCGTGAGCGCTGCATACTTCCGTTGCCCCAAGGAACAGTGGCGACGCAGTGAAGCGGACTTACGGGCCCGCGCTCAGGCACGCCGCGAATGCTCAACATAAAATTTTTTTCTCGCCAAAAACAAAAAACACTCCGATTAAACTTTCACAAATAAATTTCCTTTGTTTACTCTTCCCAACGAGACCAAGCGTGCATTTTTACTTGGACTGCATCACCACGCTACATGGGCCTGAACGTGGAGGATTTCACACATTTTTCAATGTTTGCGCCCCTTCCACTTTGAAACTACTCGGTCATCGACTTCAATACTTTTTTGAGACGCTTAATGCCAACTATCCAGCCATGTGATATAGTCTTATTTTGTCTGTAATATTCGTAGAATTTTTAAAAAATAATCAAAATGGGCACAGAATTGCAGCATTGCTTCACCACAAAGCACATCGTGAGACAAAGTAGTGGTCGTCAATGGGTGATAATAAGATAGTGCCATTCCTTTTCAAGTAAACAGCAGATATTTAAGGCGTTCCATAAAGTATTGTATTTTTTAGAGTATTTTTTCGCAACCTATGTTTCACCCACTACGGCAAAATTCAAATCACTGTAACCGACAAGAAAAAATTTTTTTCCAAAAAATACTTTCCGAGGGCAAATAGCGCACTGATATGAACGTCCACAATTTTTTACAATACAATTGGAGAGGGTCGAGCGCAATGTCTGGGACGTTTGGCGTGGAATGACCCTATAAGCCCCACATTTTATCTCGAAAAAAAGCTTTTTCTATGTGGGGTAAGCTCTTTGAAGAAGTTTTATGAGGGATAAGTACTGAACCGATTGCTCTTCTTCGATATGAGCTACTTGATTTATCTGAAACGGGTGAGCTAAAAGTAAATAGACCAGTCGCTTTCGTTATTATTTCCCAAATGTTACTCTGTAATCGCAGTAATAAATATAATATGATAAAATTATACTTATGACATGTCATCGCAAGAGCTATCACAGAGCTACAAAGCGGGGAAACGTTGTTGAAAGTTAGAGCCCCCCTCTAAAACGAAAGGACTGCACGGAGTCTCCCTCCGTGCACAAAGAATCCCTCTGCACATAGAATCCCTCTAAAGAAGGACTGCACATAGAATTCCTCTAAAGACACATTCTTTTTCTGTGACTCTGTGACGGCTCCCAGGGGTCATCTGGCGCGAGATGGACATGCACAGCCTGCTTTGTGTGCCCACATTTTTAATGTCTGAGCTTTCGTCTTGTTCCGCCATATCAGGGGTCTCAAACTCACCTCAGCTAACGGGCCGCATTCACGAAAAATTACTCCCGCAAGGGCTAGGGCAATGACGAAGGTAGGAGCATGGGAGGGGGAACAGGTTTTCAAACTACCGTCATTTCACAGCAGACCTTTCCCATATCTCATATACGGGATCATTTGTGAAGGGGATTTGGCGGAAGGAGTCCCACAACATATCGATACCCATTGTTGCAAAAGAGTGCGGAACGGAGCAGCTTGGAGAGTGCCAGACTCTATAGTGTATATATATATATATATATATATATATATATATATATATATATATATATATATATATATATATATATATATATATATATATTGTTGAGGCGTTTCTTGGACAGTAGTCGGCGACGATATGCAATGGCGACAGTCAAGGCACAAACACGGACCCAGAGCGCGAGCGCGAAGAGCCAAAGGCGATGACCCGTAGAAGGCTATAGAGAGCGCAACCCATTACTCATTAAAGGCTTCGCTACAATTTCCCCGGGTACGAAAAGGGAGCCGTCCGGCGACCTAACAGCTCGTCACTATGAGTGGGTCATAGTAGGCCTTGAGACGCTCCGCGTTGACGATGTCGCGCCCTCGACGGCGCATGTCCGAAGATGGTTCGATGGGTTCGATCACGTAGTTGACCGGGGATGTGCGCTCGACGACCAGGTAGGGGCCTTCGTATTTCGGAAGTAGTTTTGTAGAGAGGCCAGTTGCAGTGGTAGGGACCGAGAGCCATACTAGCGCTCCAGGGAGGAACGTGGACTCAGAAGTGGTGGTTCCACCGCGAATGCTCTTCTGCCGCTCTTGTTCCTGCGTTGTAAACGTCTTGGCAAGCTCGCGACACTGTTCCGCAAGCCTGGCTGTGTCAGATATCGGCGCACACTCAGTTGAATCCGGCTTGTATGGGAGTATCGTGTCGATGGTGTGCGACGGGTGCCTTCCGTACAATAGGAAGAAGGGTGAAAAACCAGTTGTGCTTTGAGGGGCGGTATTATAGGCGTAGGTGACGAAGGGCAGAATGGCATCCCAATTAGTGTGATCGGCGGCGACGTACATTGAGAGCATGTCGCCGAGCGTGCGGTTAAAGCGTTCGGTGAGCCCATTCGTCTGCGGGTGGTAAGCAGTACTTTTGCGGTGAACAGCACGGCACTCTTTTAGAATGGCTTCGACGACTTCCGACAAGAAGACACGGCCTCGATCGCTGAGAAGCTCCTGGGGTGGACCGTGACGCAGCATGAATTGGTGTAGCAGGAAGGAGGCAACGTCGCGCGCTGTAGCCGCTGGGAGAGCAGCGGTTTCGGCGTATCGCGTAAGGTGGTCAACAGCGACGATGGCCCAGCGGTTACCAGACGATGTCAGAGGAAGTGGTCCGTACAAGTCGATGCCCACGCGCCCGAACGGACGGTTCGGGCAAGGTAATGGTTGTAGACCGGCGGGTGACACGTGCGTTGAAGGTTTTCGGCGTTGGCAATCGATGCAGTGCAGGAGCGAACGAACTTCTGCACGTAGCGGTACATCCCTCGCCAGAAGTATCGTTGTCGAATGCGGTGGTAAGTTTTGGATACCCCAGAGTGCGCGCATTGTGGATCAGAGTGGAAGGACTCGCATATTTCAGAACGCAGACTGCGGGGTATCACAAGTAGTCACTGGCGGCCGTCGGCGTTGTAATTGTGTCGGTGCAGTAGGTCGTCATGAATGGTGAAATGGTGGGCTTGACGACGCAACGCGCGAGTGGTTGGTGTTGCCGGCGGATCAGTGAGCAAGTCTATCAGCGAGGCGATCCATTTATCCTTGCGTTGTTCGGTAGCGATGGTGTGAACGTCGATGGAAGAAACAACATTCTTAGGTACCGAGCAGGGGGCATCGTCGTCAGGCAAGGGGGAGCGCGAGAGGGCGTCGGCGTCAGCATGCTGGCGTCCGTTGCGGTACAGCACGCGAATATCGTAGTCCTGTAGGCGAAGTGCCCAGCGGGCGAGGCGGCCTGAGGGATCCTTCAATGACGACAACCAGCATAGTGCATGATGGTCGGTGATGACATCAAATGGGCGGCCATATAAATAGGGTCGGAACTTTGTAAGGGCCCATATGATCGCCAGGCATTCCTTTTCGGTGACGGTGTAATTGGTCTCGGCTTTTGTAAGCGTACGACTTGCATATGCCACGACATATTCAGGGAATCCTGGTTTGCGCTGCGCATGGACAGCGCCAAGGCCAACACCGCTGGCGTCTGTGTGTACCTCTGTAGGGGCCGTAGGTTCGTGGTGGCGTAGTATGGGAGGCGACGTCAACAAACGACGGAGCTTTGCGAAAGCGTCGTCGCACTCCGACGACCACGAATGGAGGGGCCCGTTACTTCCGAGGAGCTTCGTCAGCGGTGATATGATAGTCGCAAAGTTTCGAATGAAGCGTCGAAAGTAGGAACACAGTCCTACGAAACTGCGCAGTTCTTTGACGGACGTAGGTTTCGGGAACTCGGTCACGGCCCGAAGTTTGGATGGATCGGGGAGAATTCCGTCCTTGGACACGACGTAGCCGAGTATTGTCAGCTGCCGTGCTGCAAATCGGCACTTCTTTAAATTCAGTTGCAGACCAGCGTCGCTCAAACGCGTCAACACATGCCGGAGGCGTTGAAGATGCGTGGCGAAGTCTGGAGCGAAAACGACGACGTCGTCGAGGTAGCACAAGCACGTGTGCCATTTCAGGTTGCGCAGAACAGTATCCATCATGCGCTCGAAGGTGGCGGGCGCATTACACAGCCCAAACGGCATGACGTCGAATTCGTACAAGCCGTCGGGCGTGACAAAGGCGGTCTTCGGTCGAGCGTCATCAGCCATTGGTACCTGCCAGTACCCTGAGCGCAAATCGATAGACGAAAAGAATTCGGCTCCTTGTAGGCTGTCAATCGCGTCGTCTATTCGCGGTAGTGGATACACGTCCCTACGAGTGATCTTATTGAGTCGTCGGTAGTCCACACAGAACCGCACAGAACCGTCCTTCTTCGCAAGAAGTACGACAGGAGACGCCCAGGGGCTGTTAGATGGTCGAATAACATCGCGTCGAAGCATGTCGTCGACTTGCTCGTTGATTACGCGGCGTTCTGTGGGAGATACGCGATATGGACGTTGCCGCAGTGGTGGTTGGGCGCCAGTGTCGATGCGATGCGTAACGGTGGACGTGCGGCCGAGAGAAGTTTGAGCAATATCGAAAGAAGCGCGAAATTCTTCCAACAGGTCTAGAAGCTGGGAACGCTGGACCGGCGTAAGGTTGTCAGCAATGGAAGAAGCAAATACATCAGCGGGCGATGAACCAGACGCGGTAACAGAACTGAGCGTGCCGGAACTGGGGCAGTGCGTGCCATCTGGTTCGTCCATAACTTGTGCGTCTTCGAGGGGTTCCACGCTGCCGAGACATTCTCCTCGCACCAACGTAACACTGTACGGATATGGGTTGATAACAAAAATTGACGTGCTGCCCTGAGTGACTTGCACGGTCGTGAAGGGCACCAGCAAGCCTTTCCTCGTGCAAACACGGTCGGATGGCGAGAGGAGGGCGACGGTGTCGGAGAGACTGGCGCAGTAGACGGACACGGCCGTTGACGAGTATGCAGGCAGTTTGGTGTCGTCTTTGACGAGTACCTTGCTCACAGACGATGGACTGCCAGCCGGCGTCAGATCAGAGAATGGTGAGAGCTCTATTTCGGCGGGTGCGCAATGAATCACGGCGTCGTGGTGGGAGAGAAAATCCCATCCTAGGATGACGTCGTGAGAGCATACTGGAATTATTATCAATTCGACGGCGTACAGAGCATCCTTAATCATGACGCGGGCTGTGCACACCGCTGTAGGGTGAATACTTTGGGCGCTTGCTGTACGGAGGGAGAGCCCGGGAAGTGGCGTCGTCACTTTTCGCAGTAGTCGGCTAAGTTTGGCGTCAATAACGGATACGGCGGCTCCAGTGTCAATAAGGGCAGATGCGCGCACACCGTCCACAAACACGTCTAACACGTTTGATGGGCTTCGCTGAGGGCTTTCGCAGTTCGATAGCGTCGCAGCCCTTGCCTCGTGGACTGCGACGACTAGTTTTCATGGTCACGTGTGACCGGCCGTGGCCGCATCGGTGACAGTGAACGGCGTCGTGGTGACGGCGAACGGTGGGTAGATGGAGCTGGGCGAGACGACGGTGACATAGGCGGCGGTGAATCGTAATACGGGCGGCTTGACTGGCTGGTGATGGTTGAGCCGACACGAGGCGGCTGCACGCGATTGCAATAGCGGGCGACATGACCGGCGCAACCACACGCGAAGCAGATCGGGCGGTTGTCAGAAGTGCGCCATCGGTTCGCCGGGGTAGGTCCCATCCATGGAGCAGGACGCGGTGGACGAGGCGTCTGCTGATACGACTGCATGATGGGCTGCATCGGTGGCCTAGGTATGGCGTCGGCAAACGCAGCCGGCCCACTCGCTTCGAAGGCTTGAGGTCTGGCGACGGCTTCGGCGTAAGTAACTGGGGCAGCCACAGGAATCGCTTGGGGTGACCTGGCTACAACCTGCGCGTAACTGAGCGGCGCAGGTGCCGGAGGGGGCTGGTGGTATTCCGGCATGACCTCCGCGATTTCCTGCTGAATAGCGCGGCGTAAGGGAGCCAGCAGCGTGGTCGACGGCTGTTCAACATGCTGCGGATGAGGGAAGGCCAGTAGGGAGAACTGGCGGGCAATTTTCTCGCGCACGAATGACTTGATCTCGGCGAGCAACGCGGACTGATCAGAAATGGCCGACAAGCCTGCGAGATCGGCGTCGCGTGATGGAGGTCGACGGGTCAGCAGTCGCTGCCGGCGCTGCTCCTCGTAGCTTTGGCAGAGCGTGATCACCTCGGCCACAGTACGAGGGTTCTTGGCGAGCAGCATAGTGAAGGCATCGTCGTCGATGCCTTTCAGAACGTGGCGGATCTTGTCAGACTCAGGCATGGCCGCGTCAGCCTTCTTGCACAAGTCCAGGACGTCTTCTATGTAGCTCGTAAAGGACTCACCGGTCTGCTGAGCTCGTTCACGTAAACGTTGTTCGGCTAGCAGTTTACGAACGGCAGGGCGGCCAAACACATCGATGATGGCGGTCTTGAAAGCAGACCACGTGGGGAACTCGGTGGTGTGGTTGTTGTACCACAGGCCCGCCACACCCGCGAGGTAGAAAACCAGGTTGCTGAGTTTGCCTGCCTCGTCCCATTTGTTTGGTACGCTCACACGCTCGTACATCGCAAGCCAGTCCTCAACATCGGTCCCATCCGCGCCGGTGAAGATAGGAGGGTCGCGGATGCGGGGGACACCGGGGCATGCGGTCGTTGTGGAAGGAGACGTTTGCTGAGCAGCGTCTTGAGGCATGGTAGTTGGTAGGGTACGGGATCTCAGCTCCAGGGGCATCGAATAGGAGCACAGCACCTCCACCAATTTGTTGAGGCGTTTATTGGACGGTAGTCGGCGACGATATGCAATGGCGACAGTCAAGGCACAAACACGGACCCAGAGCGCGAGCGCGAAGAGCCAAAGGCGATGACCCACTATAGTCGGTGACAAGCTAAGAATAAAAAAGGGGACCATGAGGCGATGCGAAGCCGGAGCACTTGCACGATCGCGTTCCGTTGGCATTCGTTGGGCATGCTACCGACCTCGCGTCGTGGAACGCGAAGAGGGACGCTACGCGCGTCGTATCTTTCATCTAGCCTGGCCGTTAATTCTCACAGGGCGAGCGGGGAACGCGGTCGACAGGCGGGCGAGAGGGGGGCAGCGTAGGAGAGCAGAGAGAAGGGGAGAGGACGCGCATGCGCTCGAGCTCATCGCGGCGTTGCGCAGGAGAGAATTTCGGCATGTCTAGCCCGCGTTTCAGAGGAAGAGTGGAAAGGGGGAGGGAAGAGGGGTATGGGAGAGGGAATGTGGGGAGGGAAAGTGGAGAGGGAAAGTGGAGAGGGAACGTGGGGAGGGGAAGGGGAGAGGGAAAGTGGAGAGGGGAAGGGGAGGGTGAGTGGAGAGGCGGTGTGTGGAGAGGGTATGCGCATGCGCAGTAAGGGTGGTCATGCCGCACACCACCACCACCACCACCGCCGGATTGAGCTCGACCTTAAGATACTTCGCATCTAAAAGTAAACTATACCGCTGTCCATTTGTATTATGCGCGTCCAACTACGGCCGATCTTTACATTGACGTAACGGTTAAGACGAACCAATGAAAAATTCAACATGGCGCCGTTCGCGACGAGAGGCGAGGTACCGCTACACCCAGACCGAGATGCGTCATTTTGAATTTCCTGCGGTGTTTGTTTCTTCCAGAAGATGCTATTTCCTACTGTTATTCGCACGTACCCAGCATCGTCCTCGCCGGTCGTCATCCGATGCAGTAGAAGCCTGTGACTGTGCCGCGTTTGAAGTGCACCGAAGTGGCAGCAGCTCGGAGTGTTTTACAACGCTTTAGCGCGTTCCGTCGTTTCGGCAGCGTCAAGTTGCAACACGGCGTGTGTTCCCTCCATCGTTCGGATACATCAAGCATATCGCCTGAGGGTCACCACATCGGCGATTGTCGTCGCGTTCATTCGTGTGCAGTGAGGTGAAAGTGAAGTCGGAATGCGCGCGTCTGTGTACGATTTACCGCCCGCGAAATCCATGGCACTAGCGTTGCCACGTGTGCGCGCGTGTGTGTGTTACTTGGAGCTCGCAACGTGGGAATCTTGGTGATCTATTATGATATGCGCCGTGCTGTGCGCCTATATAAACGACGTATGTGCGGACGAAGGGTGAGAAAAAGAAAGCGACCAACATAACCCGTTAGCGCAACACAATGCGAAAGCAAACAAACCAGGTGTGGAGAATATGCAGTGGTGTGTGCATTATAAGAAGATAATTGTGGTCATCTGATGCGTTTGTGATTATGTGACGTGTGCCTATGGGCGCAGTTGCGCCGTATCAACGGAATTTAGTTCCACCAGCCCAGAATCATGTGCTAGGTTGAAGTGACCGTCGCGTAAGTATCGCGCTCGATGCACGAACGCCTTGCAATGAGAAACGCCGTGCGAGGTAATCGCTGTTTACGAACCGTGAAATGATGTGCTTGCTGTGACACGTCGATTACATGGATCGTGATCGTAAGTGAAGTGACGCCGCTAAAACTATTATTCAGTGAAAAAAAAGGTGTTTGTTTTAATGGCGTTGCATCATATTTCACGATATCATATTTGGAATCCTTGTTTTTGTCTAACGTGCGTTTTTTAGCATTTCGCGTGTATTGTGGGCATGTATTACGCAGTGATAATTTGTTTATATTAAACTCGTGAAGCTTATAGTTCATAGACCCTTTTTTAAGCGCTTATCCCTTCTTCTGAAGCCTCACCCCCTCACTATGCTTCACGAACAAATGAGGAGGGGGGAGCCGGAGAGCTGGGGCTTGACAATGTATGAAAGGAATGTACTTACTGATTGTGTCGACCGAGATTACCTATGGAGACATCTATATGTTTTCCTTTTTTTTTTCTTCGAGGATGCACGTGCTTTTTCTATGTCCGAGTGTATATTTGTGGTCGTTTGGCTACTGATTTTTTCATTTCTACATTTATGATTTTTTTTTGTCGCCCTGCCTGCACGGAGGACGATTCTATAAAAGCGCATTGAAGCCTCGTAAATTTTCCCTTGATAAAGATCGGTCTCCGATCGAAATGTTGAAAAATAAACTCTTTTGAGAAGCGTGTATCCTTTTCCTATTTGTCTTACGGCAACCGATGACAGCCTCTTCACAATCTACGTATAGATATATATGTACCTTCGCACAGATACACACATATATAGAAGGTAGGGGCCCCCCTTCTAGCAAAAGTGGGCCCCCCTGCTGTAATTCCCACTGGAGTGGCGCAGTTATGTAATAAATAAGTAATAAATTAACTAAAACTTGAAAGTTCAGTGCAAGTTAAGTTATCGAAGCGAGAAACAATCCCACGTAAAGCTTTTAGTCAATGCCAATTTAGCCACTTGCACCTCCTTGGCGTGAACGGCAAACGCACGCAATGACTCCCACAGTTAAACGCCATGTGTAGAACATGCTTTTATTTCCATGAAAGAAGACGTCAAATGAAGCCTTGGCGTCTTCCTCAAACACAATGACAAGCACGGCGACTAGAGACGCAAATGCGGTATTTACCACAACGCAAGAGTCGAAATTCACAAAAGCGTTCTCAGACCACTTCGCCATACTTCGCTTTGAGTCACAGTTGCCATAATTACAGCAGATAGTGAAGAAAACTGGCGGCGAGAGTTTCGCAAAAAAATTACAAACGACCTTATTAAACGTGATTAATGTCCCTGTTTTCTTCTGTGAAACCGTAAAATAGTGATTCCTTTATTTTAAGTTTTATGTGAAATCTGGCATTCTTTATTTTAATACCATATTAGGTACTGCTCAGAAACATTGTCTTTGAGATGTACATTACTTTTTCGTATAGACTCCGAGATGAACGTGGCGGAGGGTGCGATTTAAACAACACATATATTGTTATGCTGACGCTAAACTCTGTGCCTTCACAATTTATTTTATCTAGCTTTGCTTTCTTTGTTTCAATATCAGTGCAGTATTGCAAAATAAGGTTTATATGAGTGAAAATTATTGCCATTGTTTAGGAACTACTTCGTTTGTAGCGCGGAGGCATGCAAAATATGAGCAATGCGGCCTCGTGGGCGGAGCTTATATTTATTCTTAGGTTGTCACCGACTATAGAAGGCTATAGAGAGCGCAACCCATTACTCATTAAAGGCTTGCTACAATATATATATATATATATATATATATATATATATATATATATACTCCGACGAAGGCCGGTCCCGCGGCCGAAACGTCAGTCCTTTACTGAACAATTTTTCCTACGTGCTTGATATTTTTTGAACTATATATATATATATATATATATATATATATATATATATATATATATATATATATATATATATATATATATATATATATATATATATATATCGAAGAAGAGGAAACCGAGGGACATCGAGGGCACGTGCACGTGGCCGGCGTAGCAGTTCGACTTTAGTATTGCCATTAAACGGACGTCTCTCTTTCACGTCTGCGGAACCAGTCATTTCGTATCACCCATAGTGACTAAAATCTGGACGCCGATTCCGAAATATAGCTCTTGTTTCACGGTTATGTATCAACACACGGTGACCGCAGGGGGCGCCTCACGAAAAATGTCCTTTCGATATGAGACGCCTGTGTATCTCAAGAACATACTTATAAAGAAAAAAAAATGGGATCAAGGCAGTCATGTGCGGGCTGCGGGCCGCTAGCGAGAGGTCCGCGAGCCGCGTGTTTGAGGCCCTATATAGTGCGCTATATAGTGCGAGAGCTACATGATACTGCCGCAACAGCGTTGGAATGTGCAGGAACAGAATAGGTCCATTGAAGAAGGCGTGGGGTGAAGTATATTTGCTTGACAAAATATCTGGCTTGAAAAAGGACAATGACAGATTTCGTGCCGGCTGATGTCCCTTTACCTCGAACCATATGCATCTAATAAGTTTGCTTCGAGAAGCTTAGTCGCGCCTTTATTAACAAACTCGAACGAACCCCGAAAATATATCGAAATCGCTTCGTCCACTTCCTGCCAGTTCTAACCGTGTAGTCCAATGGCCACCTTCTACCGGTACAACATCGCTGGGAAGGCATAAGCCATTATAATATGACAAAAAACGAGCACAGTGCAAACCGTGCATAACATACACTGCTGAAAATTGCAAGGAGAGGAGGTTTATGGATGACATTGAAGAGTGGCACGACGTTCGGGAACGAGAGAAGTGAAGGGATGAGCTACAAGCCATATTCATTCTACAGAGCTCCACAAAGACATCCTAGATTTGCTCCAGTGGTGGAAGTTAAGAACAACGACTGCCGACGCCTTCGCAATTGGCAAGGCAGATGTGGTGCGCCCGTGCGGTCAGCGCGAGCAGTGCAAGAAGCTTTAGCGCGGCAGCATATGTGATGCAACACGGCATGGCGTGCAGGAATATCTTGATACTTTGATTTTTCGCACAATAATATGTGAAGACGTAAACTATAACGTATGCCATAAGAAACTTATAGACTGTATATACTAGCAGTGGTGCGTTATATAAAAATAATGCTATGAGAAATAGTTTTTTTTTCTTCCTTTCGGCTGCTTATACGCATACACGTGGTGCACGCGGTTCCATACCTTTACCTAGGTTAGTGTCCGTCCCTCCAAGCTAATGGTATTGAAAAAGTAGCCTCTAGTGTGAGGAAGGCAAAAGGTTTTCACTTGAAGGTTTTTTTTCTTTTCACAGTAAAGACACATAAAGACAGTTTACCGCTCAGAACCATAGTTTCTGAAAAAGGTTCTTGGCAGTTGTGCTTCTCTCACTTTCTTCAGAAATGCTTAAACCACTTAAACGTTCAGGATCCGTTCATGGTGTCTAATTCAGAGGAAGTTGTGCATTACTTGAAACACTGCAAACCAGGAAAATTCCGTATGTTTAGTATTGATGCAGAAGATTTATATTATTCTATACCGCAGAGGGAATTGATAGGATGTGTGCAAAGATGCTTTGATTTGTACAATGATGAGTGTGAATTGTTCAATAAGTGCTGTGTTTCTGTCAGTTCCTTCCTAGAATTATTAAGCTGTTATTTTAGATCCACTGCTATAGGTTTTGAGGGTAAGATGTACTTGCAAAGAGAGGGTATTTGTATCGGGTCGAGGATTGCCCCGGTTCTGAGCAACAACGGTCACGAATTTGGTTTTTTCCTTCTGTTTCTCTTGCTGTGGCAAGGCGCTACAATGGTGAAAACAGGTGGTACATATCGAGAAGGGTGCATGATTGGTTTTGTGGTTACAGCATGCTATAAATTTCGATTGGCTATAGAGTGCAATAAAAACAAAGTGAAGTGAGCGTTTTGTTCTCTGCCAAGCTAATCTAGAACACATGCTCTGGCGGTGCTCCATGTTACGTGGCGGCGAAGTCATCACGCGGTCCAAATGGGAGACTTCTATTACCAGCTCCGCGCTAGAGCAGCTATAGGGCAGTCCAACGGGCCTGCGACGCAGCAGAGAGACTTGGTCTTTCTGTTCCGATATCGGAGCGGCCCGCAACGTGCTAGAGCGCGTTCCGATGGACCATAATAAATTTTATCCATCCATCAATCCTCCTTTGTTGTTATTGCGTTCCCTATCTAAAGCGAACTCGTGCTGCAAATCAATTTCGTTGCTACAATGTCTGCTACAAAACGCCCTTCATGATCCTCAGTGTATTTGCAGAAAAAATGGGTACGGTATACCACTGCCAAACAAACAAACATTGTATCCAATATGTCCGCTCAACTGTTTGCACCGTGAGCCCCTTTTTACCAGAAATTACCATATGCAAAAGTATAATTGTTAGCGAAACACACGCCAACAAAGCGTCGATATTTGCCACTTAAAACACCTTACTGTCGATTCCATGTTCGGGCAACACCACCTAGATTACTGGGTCGGGCCTCAGTTGGGTCTGATCTGTGGTCGGGCCGGGCCGGGTAGGCGAAATTTTTTCTCGGGTTCGGGCCGGGCCCGGGTATCATTTTGAGTCACCGGGCCGGGTTCGGGCGGGTAAACTTGAACGAGTTCCGGGCCCGGGCCGCGCCCGGGCCGAGAATTACGGCCCGTGCAGTGCTCTACGTCATCGTAGTCCTCGTCAAGATGATCGTCGTTTGTATGGTGGCAACGATTTCCTTGACGCTTCCACACTTTGGCTAGGCAATGCGCTTATGGTAGGTAAACTTACAAAAAACACACTACAAAGAACACAGGACGCAGTTTAGCAGAACGAGCGCAAACTTCGACTGGTTTATTGTTCATGCGTATCCGACATAAATAAAATTGATGGTGCACGTGAAAAGAGATAATGCACTTGACCCCGCCGATATGACGTTCATCACGAAATCCATTTAAGCAGCACATAATTTTATTGATGGCTCACCGACGCAGGTTTTGGCGCCCAGAGATGCCATGAGTGCGGCTTCGTAAGCTGTTTTCTCGCTGTCATCTTTTATCCACTTCATAATTTTTGTTTTTTTTAAACTGAGGTACGCATGTGCATTGGTTACAGTGCGTAGCTGAATTCTCGGGGTGTGTTATCTGTTCACAGTTACGTCTGTGTTCTCTATGGCTTGTGTTAACGCATGTTAAGGTCTGCCAGATACATCTTCTTCCGCATGCTAATGATACACTGTATACAACGCTACATCGCACGGAACAAAGCTTGGTTTGTGGCCTATTTTACGTTTCTCTTTTTCTTGATTTCCTTTTGTGTAATTAACTTTCTTACACAACCCTACAAATTTTCACACAGAGCCCTAACAACCCTACCATAAGCGCATTTCCAAGCCAACAGAACCAACTAGCCCATTTTGTCGTATTAGTTTCACACTTTTCAAACGTTCACCGCCGGCACGGTGTTGCGAGCAGCCGCCGAATATTAACCTGCTGGCACAAAAGCGGCCAAAGGGCAATGACGACTATGACGTCATCATTCTAGTTGCGCTGCAGCTAGGAGCTCTGCCGCAGCGGTGACGTCTCTGAAGTTGAGTGTCACCTTCAAGTCACCTTAGACGTTCGCAGTGTCGCGAGGTGTGCGTGTATCGCTTGATCATAAAAATTCATAAAGTTACCTTCCAAGCTATATTCGCTGTTCAGATCTGGTAGATGATATAAGCATGCATGTTCGCGGCAATTGATCAGACAGGCTGTTTCAGACACACAATTTCGTGTCAGTGCCCATTTAAGATAACTGATATATCTGAGTCATTACACAGAAGCTGGATAACGCTTTAACGGAATTATATTTGTGTGGCTAGTCTTGAAATTTCAATGTCACCATAAAAAAGCAGCGCTATACGCTTTGCATTTTCAGTGACTTCTTTAACGCTCACTGAACTCAGGCAATGACTTATTGAGGTAGCGTACATTCAGTTATATGTGTACAACAATTCAATAACTTCCTGCTCCGTGTATTACTTCTCTACCAGAAGAGTTTGCAGCTCGAGTCGCGCATTGCCTTGAACATGCTCGTCGAAGCACGCAAGCTACTCAAGAGGAACAAACACGTCCTTGCAATAGTAAATGACGCGGCATGGTCCTTCATCCCATACATGAGTTCTTACTGTGAATGCCGATTGGAACTTTTGGGCTTTGCGAGAAATTTCTTCAGCGGTACATTGGCCCGTGCACCGTTCCACGACAAACATCACAGACGAAGACGTGGCGCATGCAGGACGCACTCCGAATGAGCTCTGGCTATTCGAATAATGAACAGCCCATCTCGTCCTTCCGCGACGCTGTGATCACCCGCAATCAACACGTCTCAACGCCCGGCATCTTTTAGATGCGAAGTATCTTAAGGCGGAGCTCAATCCGGTGGTGGTGGTGGTGGTGGTGGTGTGCGGCGTGACCACCCTATTGGAAAAAGTCAAATGGTGGACATGGTGGAAACCACCATCCACCATTATAGTGGATTAATGTAGTGGGTGGATGGTGGACGGTGGCGGATGGTGGGTGGATAGTGGACGGTGGTGGATGGTGGACGGTGGTGGGTGGATAGTGGACGGTGGTGGATGGTGGACAAGGTGGGTGGATAGTGGACAGTAATTTAGGTGGGCAGATGGTGGACGGTAGCCTTGGTGGCTAAAAATTATGCTGTGTACAAGGTACGCGGCAGGTATGGAGATGGCGGGCATATTTGTCAATGAACTCTCTCTTTCAATGCTATTTCAGTTATATTTCAAAACATATTTGTTACACAAGGCATACAGGTTAACCACAGATTGGTAACTCTCAGCTTTGGTTCCAAATGTGTTATCAGGCAAAACAGGCACAATAATACCATGTTTGCACTAAGCAAAAAACACACTGGCTCAGTGAATAAGTTTATTCCCTTTTCTACATTTCTTGGCGTTATGCTTACTCCTTTGCCTCGACGAGCAGCTTCTGCAGAAAACCCTTGTAGAAAACCCTCACCACGACATCACGGTAGTTCCTCGGTGGCTATAATTGAAGCGGCTACAAAGAGATACATTTCTCCAAGCAACCTGAAAAATATTTAAAAAGCATCATTAAAAAATATAAATGATTTGTTTATAATCAATATATTGATGTGTCTTACACTGCTCCTTTCAATCAAATAAATAGTACTATAGTGAGTGCTTGTTGCAAGTATGGCATGTTGTTGGGCTAGTTGGTTCATAGATACAGCAGACACTTTTAAACTGGGCGAAGACAACACGTTAGAAGACAGAAATAAACAGACACACACGAAGCGCACGGTGTGTGTGTTCTCTGCGCTTCGCTCGTCTTCGCGCAGTTTATACGTGTCTGCTGAACTTACGACTAAGTTACTTTTTAATGAATACAGTAAAATTGCACTAGAAATCACTACAGCTGGTGAGGTACTACCGGCTGTTACATTATTTTTTTCGTTGGTTGCCGTAAGCGAAATAGTGCCGGCATTCCGTGCGAGGAGAATTACTTGCCCTCGCAACAGGTCGGCAGCGTTCACTTGATTGTAGCCCTTGAAATAAATCTTATTATAACCACAAGTGGGTCAGTTCTCGCGGCAACCCTCGCAAAATGAACGCCGGATTCGCTAGCCCGCGTTGAGCAAGAGAAAAAAAAACACACCGAAACCACAGCCCAAACTTTCAAACGTTGCAGCGGCAAAAGAAATCCACATTGGACGATGCCGGCGGCCAGCCAACGGGGATACACAGCCGGCCAGTTGACGCTAGCGCCGCAGTGCCGAACCCCCGCCCCATTCCGCCTTCCCCGGAAGCCCACCTACCACATTATATCGTCCTTCAGGGGCGGATTCTGAACAAATTCCCGTTATTTCCGACGTAAAAACTTATGAGTGCACAAGGGTGCTAGCATAATCAGTGTTGTTTATTGCATCGCCAAATGAAACGTATCGCGCCTCACCGATTCCCAGTCACAGCACAACCCGGTGGCAGTAGCAATAATTTTTTTAGTTTGGTTATTACAAGTGCAGTGACGATTGTTAAATACCTGTGTAAGACGAGAGGCTGTCGAAAATTTGATCTATGTTTTCAGTTTTACGGCGGGTAGTGCGCCCGTCTCATATATTCAAGCACTTTGTAACAGTAGCGATTAAGCTGTTCACAAACGTCGGGCGGGAGCAGCTTCAACACAACTGCAAAGACATTCAGCACCACCGTATTCAATATCCCTTGGCAATACGCATACAGCAATAATAATGCATAACGTGCACAGAGTAGCACTCACAGCCACCTACCTTTCGCAGAGAATCATGCTGGCAGCGTACACGTTGCGACGTCCGCCGGTCTTCAGGTGATGTAACGAGTCGGCGTTGGCTGACCACCCCGTTTGCAGGCATCCGTCGGTCTAGAGGCAATATGGTGAGTTCCCATGTGCACGAACTGTCACGTCGATTCTCCATGCCACAGCGCGCGTTGCGAGAAACTATTCCGGCACTCTTCATCGACGATGATCACCAACAAAGGAATCGTACTTGGGAAGCTGGCGCCTGCCGCTCACTTAGTGTGCCGTGTACCGCGCATCATACTGATTCAAGATGTTCCGCCTAAGTCAATGACCGCAACATAAACCACAAAGCACGGGCACGCACGAAAATCAACCGCATCAGCCCAAACACAATCACCACGCCATGATCACGTTGTAAGCAGCGCGCCGCCATGACAGGAAAGAAAAATCTGGGAGGACGACAGCGGCGACGCCAGTGGCCACGGCCTAAACGAATTTCACTTCCGACGATGGCGGACGTGACGTCACCGCCGCCATTGAGACTGCGCCTATGGCGAACACGGCCTCAGAGACCGGCAGTAGACATTAATCTCAGAGGCTAGGTTGTAAGCCGCTACCAGCGCAGCGAGGAGGAGGGAGCTGGGAAGCAGCTGCTCGGCTCAGATAATAACTGCTGGGGTTTGACGACGTCCCAAAAGCACGATATGATTTTGAGAGACGCCGTAGTGTGGGGGCTCCGGAAATTTCGACCACTTGGGGCTCTTTACGTGCGCCAAAATCTAAGTATACGGCTGTGCTTTGCACCTTGCCCCCGTCTAAATGAGGTTCTCGGCTCCAGCCGCAAATTGTTTTAAGTGCGAATGCACTTTATAAGCGACCCTGAATCCGCCGTCCCATAGCAACGGCGCGAGGAAAGGAGAGGAGCGTCTGTAGCAACGGCGAAGCGACGTCACATCCCACGTGACTGCGCGCGCTCCGCCTCCTCACCGCGGTTAGCGCGGGCGCGCGCCGGCTCCGCACCTTCTCTCGCCGTTCGCTCTCTCTCCTCCCTGCGCCCCACTCTCCCGTCCGCTGGCTGGGCGCCTCTCGAAATGTGTGCTCGAGACGCCGCTGTGAAACGCCAACGGCGACCACAAGGCTGAGATTATGGCCGTCAGGTACAATGACAACACAAACAGGTGCTGATGAATGTGTAAATAAATGGTTACGGTACAAATCCTCGTCTCGTCATTAATTTACGCCATTAAAATTACTGCGTCGTGTACTCTCGGCGCAAGAAATGCATTCGCATTTCCTCACGATTCCCTTCGGGGAGGTGGGGGCATTTTTTTGCAATACAGTACATTGTCAATCTGTTTACGCGAGGTGATTCGGTTGCAGCATGCATTTCACGGACCCTTTTCTCAACATTTACATCCGTAGCGCACATGATGTTTATGTTTACTTCCAGCCTCATCATAAATGTGAGCGAGCAGCAAATTCAGCGCGAATGTTAAAGCGCAACAGGCGTGGTCTCGGGTAGGTACATCCCACGGAAGTCCAAAAATTAACTGCTATCCAGTGATCACTAATTTTGCTTTTTCTTCGTGCTCGAATCAATATTCTCAGCCAAGAAAATCGTATTAAAATTTACGAATAATCAGGCAATACACTCTTGAGCATTTTTTCGCGATCAATAAAATAGGCACTGCAAACAAATGTAACATTAAAACGAAAGCTCAAGGGGCTCGACCACTCACCACAAAAATATAGATTTATTTTATGTCAGTCAATAAGAAATAAAAAAAAATGCATGCTCACAAGGGGTGCATTACAAATACAAAACAAGTTCGATATCCTGTCTATTGAGTTTTACATTGCTCCATTAGGCATTACCAACTCGCTCAAAATGCTGTTCATTTGCACTGCAATGATATTTCACATTATACTCATCATAGTTGCCACTGCTTTCGAGTATAATGACGGTGTTTGGTGCAGCTTCTCCAGCATGGTGCAGCATGGTACACCATCATTTTCCTCACCCACCATTCCCTCGCTGCTTTCCACCATTCGCGCCATAGTGGGCGCTGTCTCCTGCCCCTACCCAGTATTTTGCTGCTACTCTCCACCATCGTCCACCATCCTTTCCACATTACCCAGCTAACGTACACCTTGCCACCCACCACTGTCCCATGATTTACAGCATACCCAGCATTATTTCCACCATATCCACCACCTTTTCCAGTATCCACCATGGTAGTTTTTCCGATAGGGCACCCTTACTGCGCATGCGCATACCCTCCCCACACACCTCCTCTCCACTCACCCTCTCCCCTTCCCCTCTCCACTCACCCTATCCCCTTCCCCTCTCCCCCTCTCCTCTCCTCCTTCCCTCTCCCCTCCCCCTTTCCACTCTTCCTCTGAAACGGGAGCTAGACATGCCGAAATTCTCTCCTGCGCAACGCCGCGATGAGCTCGAGCGCATGCGCGTCCCCTCCGCTTCTCTCTCCTCTCCCACGCTGCCCCCCTCTCGCGCGCCTGTCGACTGCGTTCCCCGCTCGCCCTGCGAGAATTAACGGCCAGGCTAGATGGAAGATAGGACGCGCGTAGCGTCCCTCTTCGCGTTTCACGACGCGAGGTCGGTAGCATGCCCAACGAACGCCAACGGAACGCGATCGTGCAAGTGCTCCGGCTTCGCATCGCCTCATGGTCCCCTTTAGCGGGAGATGGTGTAATTTTGAGACTCAGATCTACATCCGGTGAGTTCTTGGCATTTCACCCTCGCTGGAAATTAGGTGCCGGGCAGGCCGCTGCGGTAGGCCTAACACAGGCGCCACGAATTCGGTGAGAAGGCATCGCTCACCTATCACGCCTGACGCGCCACTACTCCGAAGATGAGTGCCGGGCACACCGTACAAGCCACAGCAGCCAATGAAACAACCCCGCCTGCAGCAGTGGACGAAGAATCGAGCGAGGACAACGAAGATGGCACTTGGTTTCTCGTGGCCCGGAAGCGCAAGCGACAAGCCCAGGCCATGTCGAACTTGCCGTGCAACGCTGAGCCGACGCAGCAGAACCATAGGGCAAGAGCTTACATAGGGCAAGAGCTTTATGCTACCGCCACTCCCGATGGACGACTTGGGGTGCTATGCAGGATGGCCCTAGCTTCTCGGGCACACGAGTTTGCTCCGAGCTTGCATTGCGGTGGTCATGACAGGAAGACAGTGCGGAGCACGCGATAGCAGCGTTGATAAAAACGGCTACAAGAACGAGAATGGCGTCACATACGCATGTGCGGCATTTGCGGCGGCTTTCAAAGGAAAACCGCGTGCAAACGCGTCAGCGCCGCCACTCAGTCAAAATTTTGACAGTGCAACGACGTCAGCGTGATTGTCGCGCTATCTTTTTGCCAACTGATCATCGCGCCTCCCACGGGCGTGTCCATGGGCGTTTGTCTTCTTTCGGAAAATTCTTCCGTTCCAGCTGTAGCACGGAAATTTCCACTCTCGAAGGCAGCAAGGGCGCACGCGCAGCACTCTGGTGCAGCTCGTTTCGCTTCTCTGGAATATTACAGATAAATAAACGGACAGGTTACTGCTATACTTACATTACGCGTCTCAAGATTTTTCTGTAGTAGCGAATGGGTAGAAACAATGCCTCCACAAACAAGTAAATAGTAAAGTTCTCGCCGAAAATCCCACCAGGGGTGCTTGCTTCATAGCTGTGAGTGGTACGTCGTGAGAGCGGTGAAAGTGAATGCGAGACATCGTAGCCACGTGATGATATAACCTTTAGTTCTTCATGCGTGTGTGCATAGTCTGTGCGATTAGGCTCATAGATGAATCGTGCCGCTCACTGGCGTTGCGTCATGAGCACTGTTCCTCGGCAAGAGGAAACGCGGTGGGCGGACCCGCTCTTCGGTGCGGGTGTCTGTAAATCAAATTGATTGACGCGCGAACTCGGGCACAAACTCGTTGATTCTGAAAAGGCCCCAGTTCAACTCGTAACTGACATAGTGTCGGTGTGCTTGTCAAGTGTTTCATGCGGCGGACGCTACTCAGCAGCTTCTTTGCATATAAAATAATTTGGTCAGCTTGCACTACTTGTGCGAAGACTGGGGCCATCCGAGGAGCTTGTGATCACCTAGCTTCTTCCGGCTTTTTACGTGGCTCGTCTACTCAGTATGCTTTGTCTCCTTCGGAGTAATCACCGTGTCAGTTCGGTTTCAATATTGGTGCTATTGATTAGGAAGGTCTTAACTACCATGATATTGAATGTCCTTTCTTAATTGTTAATGTTTTAATTACCACGTCATGAATTACCCATGTTTAATTTCGCAAGGTCCTGAATAGAGCTGAGGTAATTAGCATAATACTAATTAGCACGATACTAATTAACACGACCTCAGTGAGTAAGGTCTTCATTATCTTGGTTTTAAATACACGCTCCTAATTAGCGTCGTGTTAATTAGCACTAATTGTCGATGTTTCAATTACAGCGGCATTAATGACTCAGGTTTATTTCGCAAGTTCCTGAATAGTACAGAGGTAATTAGCATAAGTCTAATGAGCACGATCTAATTAACACGCTCCTAATTAGCGCCGTGTTAGTTAACATTAATTTATAGTGTCTTAATTACCATGGCAATAATTACTCAGGATTATTTCGCAAGATCCTGAATAGTACAGGTGTAATTAGCATAATCCTAATTAACACAGTCCTAATTAACACCGCCCCGCCACGGTGGTCTAGTGGTTATGGCGCTCGACTGCTGACCCGAAGGTCGCATGATCGAATCCCGCCCGCGGCGGCTGCATTTTCGATGGAGGCGAAAATGGTTGAGGCCCGTGTACTTAGATTTAGGTGCACGTTAAAGAACCCCAGGTGGTCGAAATTTCCGGAGCCCTCCACTACGGCGTCTCTCATAATCATATCGTGGTTTTGGGACGTTAAACCCCAGAAAAGAAGAAGAAGAAAGAATTAACACGATCTCGATGAGTAAGGTCTTCATTATCTTGGTTTTAATTACATGCTCCTAATTAGCGTCGTGTTAGTTAGCATGATCCTAATTACATTGCTCGTAGCTTTACACGACTTCATTAGCATGGTCTTAGTAAGACGTGGCTTAGTTAGCTCGGCCTTCGCATGACTTGGCCTAATCAGCTTCGCCATAGCACGCCCTGACTTAGCTAGGTATACCGCCCAGCCAATTAGCTAATCAGCCGGGCGCACGTGCTTTGGGAGCGAGCGGACGATGAACAAGAGGACGACGAGGGCACGCGCCGGCCGAGCAACGCGCTAGAATGTACTACAAGCCGACCATGGTGATTATGCACGTGGCCTCGGCGATTAGCTCTAGCCGCCGTGTTATAAGGCGCTCGGTCGGAACTAATCTCAGAGGACACGGTGCTGATTATCCTAAAGAATACTTAGTGCAGACATTAAACGCTTGAAAGTGAATTCAAACGGCCCGCGCACACATAAAAAATATAGTTAGTAGAGCTTTCTGCCACTTTTCTTGCATATGTGCACTTCTGCACTCAGTGGAATGACAAACAAATGAAAGAAGTTTGACGACACCACCCAACCTTCTCGACCACCCTTGACGTGACGCCGCGTTCCATCGTAACCAATGGAACGGAGCGCGAGCTGAGGGATGGATTTCACCTTCTCGTACTATTAGCTCGTTCAAAAGGGGGTGTCGCCAGAGCTCGGAAAGATCCCGAGTTTCGCCAAACTCGGGCCATCCTCCATAGCACCCTTGAAAGTGGTTTTCAGGTCGATAGATGGCCTTAACCTGAGTGAGTGGCCGCAACATATTATAGCACGGGTCATTGGTATGGCAGCACAATTACCCGACATCACCCTCCACCAGCTGACCATACGTATACGCAGAGACCAGAACGTTGCAGGGGTCACCACACTGGACGAGGAAATAGCTGCACGACCACAGGAGATCAAGGTTCTTTGTCTGTCAAGCAAGCAGTGCGAAGTTCAGGCATACGTGGCAGCTCGGATGCTTCCTGGAAAGGAGTAATTTCTGGCATAAAAAAGATCACTACGCGCACAACACTGATGACGAACCTCAGATACCCGACGGCACATATCCTCCATGCAAGAATGATGAGAACTTCAGCGACGGCCATTATAACGCTCTCTGGCACTCGGGTTCTGTGGTATATCTACTATTATGGAGCGGAGTACCGTTGCTACATTCATAAACCCCGACAACAGCTGTGTGGCGTGTGCCTTTCCACGACTCATAGAGCAGATATTTGTCCCACCCCTGACAAACCCACATGTACCGTATGTGGCATTCGAAGCCCCACGGAAAACCGTGTATGCACGCCGAAATGCTTCAACTGTGTGGAGAGCACCCCGCCACCGGCTCCCGGTGTCCAGCACGGCAAAGGAAGCCCTTTATCAAGAGGCACATACACCGACAGCAGAAGACAATGGCGGCGCAACAAATGGAGGAGGAGAGAAAGTCCAGCAAAGGGACATCGTTCAACCTTGAGGAAACAAAGACTACCACTGCACCACATCAGCGCTCCCGCACCCGGTCTCGGTCAGAGGCAGTCCAGGGGCCGCAGCCATTCTCAAGGTCTCGACAGGTCCCGGAGCCGTAGCCATTCCAAGGACCACAAGCGCTCGCGAGGCCAGAGTCATTCTGCCAGCCATATCCACAACCTGCAGCAAGAGGATAACCAACCTCAGGGGGCATGGGTGACAAGGCCGCAACAGCAGGGAAAGAATGTGGCAGTGGGGTCCGCAGACACTGGTGTGAAAACAACGTCGGTGAGTTGGTCAGTGCAGTTTCCTCCTCTTTCATCTTCCCGTCCTTCACCCGCCTCCACACAACAGACACAAATCCAAACACTTCCCGCACAGGCCAACGCACCCACTGATACACCTCCACTTACGCTTGGCAAAAGGATTGACGACTACTGTGCAAAACATGAGGGGTGAGAAATAATAGCTGAGATGGGAAGTATTCAAAGGGCAGAAATGAAAAAAAATCTAAGATATCATGGCCGATGTCAAGTACATAGTGCAAGATGTAATGAAATAGACCATCAGTGACATGAAACAATTCATTAGCACCTTCCTCTTCCAGCAAGCTGACTCCCTTCACATTACACAAACTCCGCTCGTGATCCACGAAGGTAGCACCCATATACCCACCCGGGTCGTTCAGGCACAGTTTCCCTCATCACAAATACACCGAGAAATCATGGCCGGCAAACCTAAAAAACTCGTTACGACACCCTTCCGAGTGTGGTAGTGGAATTGGAGAGGTTACCGCAAGAAGCGCGGGGCACTCACGCAATTCTTATCTACAAAGCCATACCAGCCAGATGTGATAGCTCTCCAAGAAGTGCACTGCACTCCAACACATCCTGGTTACAACGCATACACAGATAAACACGACACCGCCAATCTGCATTTAGTTGCCAGGCTCGTATCCAAACATATCACAGTGGTCATTCACACACTCGACCACTCCAATATTTCACACGTTCTTATAGAAATCTTACCCAGAGCTCGATCGCAAACGAGCTTGTTTGTGCTAAACATCTACTGCGCATAAATCTCGACGGGACGAATTCGGACACACCTTTTTACTGCTGCTTGCAAGCAAGGCAAAAGTTGATAATTCTCGGATTTTTCAATGCGTACTATCCAGCGTGGGGATACCAAACAGAAACTTCTAAAGGCGGCTCACGCTATGATCCTTCATCAATTATCCTTTCAACAGAACCTGACACACCTACGAGAACAAGCAACAGCGTGAGCAGGGATTCGTGTCACGACCTGACAATGGTCAAAGGGTTGACTCAATGCTCATGAATTAATCTGATGGAGAACTTGGGCAGTGACAACATTCTGGCCACAGAGGTCGAAGTAGCGCGGACACGTATTCTCTATCGTAAGATCAAATAATCAATTGGGAGGCATTTCGGCGCAAGAGAACAAACTCCCAACAAAGCGATGCACCGTCCCTATGTGATTGGACTCAAACTTTACAGGCAGACTGCAAAGCTGCAACCAAACAGCGAACTACGACAACGGAGGTCCCAGAGGTGGATAAACATTTAGTTCACCTCTGGGAGGCTAGAAGAGATCTTACGAAGCGATGGAAGAGGCAGCGGCACAAGCACAAGCTTAAACAAAGGATCGCATGGATCACGGCAGAAGCGGAAAAATACGCCGAAACCCTCACTAAGAGCAGCTGGCCCAACTTCTGCGACCGCCTGAATGGCACGCTGGTCATTCAAACATGGTCAATCCTCCAAGCATTACGCTGGTCAATCAAACATGGTCAATCCTCCAAGCATTACTTAACCCAACACATACGAGAACTCAAATTACACCATCAGTACTATTCTTCACAAAGAACAGATGGATGACGCCGACCTCCTGCGAACACTGCGACGGCGATACATATCTGTATGTCCCCGGCCCGAATACAAAGACTATCCACATAAGGAAGAAACAGACCTGGATGCAGACATCACAAAGGCAGAAGTGAGGGCAGCCCTGCTAGGCATAAGACGAAACACGGCACCGGAAGCAGACGGCATCCATTATGCACTACTACGCAACCTCGATGATAAGGCCATCCATCAACTCACTGACTTCTACAATAACTATTGGAAAGACGGAAGACTTCCTCAGGAATGGCGGCACGCCGATATCATATTAATTCCAAAACCTCGCAAACCTTTGTCCCTTCAAAATCTGAGACCCATATCCCTGACATTGTGTGTCGTAAAACTCTTAGAACACGTTGTTCTACTGGGCCTGCAAGATTACCTCGAGGCGACCAACTTCTTTTCTACCACCCTATTCGGTTAACGCTCTAATCGGTCGACACAGGACGTACTGCTACAACTTAAGGAAGATGTCGTGGATGGCTCAAGAGTGGCTCAAACAAGAGCAATTTTAGCCTTAGATCTTAAGGGGGGCATTTGATAATGTCTCACATGACCTCATTTTAAACAACCTTGCCTCCTCCCGATGTGGCAAACGCACCTACGATTACGTACGAGAGTTTTTATCTTAGCGCACGGCAACCATTGGCCTTGGGGAACTTCGGTCAGTCACTATAAGGCTTTCCGGCAGAGGCACTCCGCAAGGTTCAGTTTTATCACCTACCCTGTTCAACGTGACCGTGACAAAACTGCACCACTACTAGACGAAATTCTGAACGTGCTGCATGCGCTCCACGCCGATGACGTCACAATCTGGGTAAGCAAAGGCTCAGATGGCGCCATTCAAGACGCACTGCAGGCGCTGTCAATGTGGTTCAAGGGTATGCCTTAGCCGGATAACTCACTTGCGCAGCTGAGAAGTCGGAAGTGCTGCTGGCGCTTAAACTCCGAAAAAGAACCGACATATACCGCCAGACGTTACCGTGCATCTGGATGGAAACCTTATTCCAAGGGTAGATAGACTCCGCATATTAGGACTTTATATACAACACAACGGCAAGGCCACATATACCCTCCAACTACTGCGCAAACAAATCACCCAAGTGACTTATATGATTAAGCGCATTACCAACCACCGACATGGACTTCTCGAGAAAGACACTCTCCGATTGATGCAAGCCCTCATCATAAGCAGATTGGCCTACCACATCCCCTACCACAACCTTACTCAAACAGAGACAAACCTGGTGAACACCCTTCACCGCGCGGCATTAAAGGGTTCTCTGGGACTGCCCCATGACGAGTCAACGCAGCTCCTTTTACGACTTGGGGTTCACAACACCCTACGTGAGCTAATTGAAGGACATTGTAACAGCCAAATTGAATGTCTCCAGCGGACAAGACAGGGTTGACTCATTCTCTCTCGGTTGAGATACAGCGTGCCAAACAAACCGCAACAAGAACCGAAACATCTTTCACTTGACATTAGGAGGAAAATTCAAGTAGCCCCCATAACCCGCAATATGCACTCTGATCGACATAAAGGCCGGATATGGGCAAGAGTTCAAGCTCTAATGCGAGTCGTAGGTGACGGTACATCTAACGCACCAGTCCTTTACACTGATGCGGCCAGATATCCACAGAAACGGGCCATGTGTCTGGTCGTAGTGGACCATACGAATTCTGTAACGCTATCGGCTACGCTTAACTCCCTACACAGCGGCACGGCAGAGGAGGCTGCTATCGCCCTTGATATCATACAAGCTTCACAAATACCTGCACCGGACGAACCAATCACCGTGGTTACTGATTCATTGATTCACAAACTGCCTGTCGGAACACAGCGAAAGGAATGGTCACACCGTACACACACCATATCCTGACATCAATACACCCCACTTTGTTACACAGGGGACTTATTGTCTGGACACCTTGACACGCCTCTCTCCATGGCAATGAACGCGCTAATGCGGTAGCTCAAGAGCTTACAAACCGGGTGCCATCGGGAGAGCCGTCCAACCCAGACCATGCACCAACAAAGCCACTAAACTACACTGAAACGCTACATTACCGACAAAGCCTTATGTACTTTCCACCTCCACACAAATCACTCAACCGAGAGGACGCTGTTGCCTGGCGGCAGCTTCAGACTAATTCATTCCCCTGTCTTTACATCCATTCCACACAATATCCCTCATACTGCCCCTATTGTGGAGCGAAGCCCACGATTGATCACTGCACCTGGGGATGTCCACAACCACCGGGCTACCGCCCTGTTCCTTCACCCTCACATTCCTCTTGGGACACTGCGCTGGCCAGCTCAGAGCCGCAGGAGCAGCGTCGGCCGATCCAGCGGGCACGTGGTGTGGTGCGAGCCAATGGGGTCCTGAACTAAGGGCTCCGCCCAACGAGGACGATCCTTTAGGCCTGCATAAATGAGAGTTTTTCTCTCTCTTTCTCACCAGTGACCTATTTCGACAGTTCGTTTCAGTCCGTCACTGACCATACGTACCGTCATCATAGCACGGAAATCACCCACGTCGCCCACATGAAGTCTTTCATTCCCCGTTCAGCCAATCTTGGAGCAGTGGCCATGCTGGAAGCTTCGCAGAGGAGAAAATTAGTGCAAGCACATTTCTTGTACTTCATAGCTCCCACTTGTACATAGTCATCTTGTTCTTTTTGTTCACCTTCAACTGTGGCTCGCACCCACTGTGGGGGATTGGCCAAGGGTTGAGTGGTTTTATATAGTCATCGCCATCCCTATTCTTCTTCTTCGTGTTTTGAGCCGAGGCAGACACTGCGGTATAAGCGTTTCTGCTGGCCATGTCTGCTACGGTCGTCCTGCGTCTTCAAATATTTTGTAAAGCCTATTTTTATTACATTAAAAATAACTATTCAACACACCCGTCAATAACTATTCAACTATACCTATTCGACAGACCCGTCACAATGAAATCTAAGTGCAGAATATACCAGCTTTCAGTAATAATTCTACAACTGAACACATTCTTCTTCTTCGCAAATTTTGGCGGCCAGTTTTGAATAGTGACCTCAGTAATATTTCCATGGACAGACAATTACTCTTCAGTACAATATGTCAACAGTGACCAACGGTGTTTCAATGATTTCTCAATAAATTTTTTTGCGAAGGATTGTCACACATCTCGCCTATAATATCTAGAGCAAACTTATGTAATCGTCGGATAGTACGCTGTCGCTAAAAGCGCCTTAGGCAGGTCACAAAATATGCGAATAGAATAGCTTTTTTCCGATTGCTAGGCTCCGAAGGAAACGTGCGACTGTTTTTTTACAATGTACACTCCGCTCAAGGAACGTATACTGTACTTACACGCGTCATAGCGTTTCGCGTCGTTGCAGTATGGTGTGAGTTACATAGTTGTGCAGGTATTATATTCTCTGCAAGACATGTTCAGTAAGCAAGAGAATAGACGCAACAACGCAACTAAATAAAGAAAAACGTGCGACACGTACTGTGTTACTGGAAATGAAACGCCCCATTGTAGGTAAATACGCTTTCTGAAACAACGCGGAGCGTTTCAATGCTGTAGTATACGACTCGGAGGCACATACATATATGCCTAACAGCCTTCTCGCACAGAATTATTGGAATAGGTAGCTGCTCCAGCGGACTCCTTTTATTTAAGCAGGTAAGCCAGTCACTAATATAGCCGGTCGAACATAACTGCCAATTTCTCGTAAGAACTAATCGTATAATTTTGCTGGATATGATGAAAATTGAATGAGGAGGATGACAAAAGTGAACGTATACGAAATTGCAGGCGCCGCAGCAATAGATGTTCTCGGTACTAGCAGCGGTGTGTGCATCCAACTAGGCTACGATAAGTGCACAGCAAGAGCACAGGAGGTGGCTGCGTATAAATCCTCGATGCTTTAGATCTGTGATCGCACAGGTGCCTTGCCTCCACGCCCTCCGCAGCCGATTCATTGTGCCTTGGCATGGCTCAATCGTCAGGAGTCGGGCATTGCCGACTAAGGTGGGATGGCCGAGGCGGCCGTGATTCTACGGAGCCTGCGAGACATGGTGCTAAGTATAGATGGCAAGAGAAATAGACCCAGTGAATCAGGCCAGGCTGGCTAGTCCGCTCCATTGGCGGCGAGATGTGCACGCAGCAATCTTTTCTGCAACACTCTAAGCGATCCTTGTATCGCTATATTATACTTTCCGCGCGAAATTTTTCAACTCATTTGCTGTCCCTCAGAAGATAGAAGCCGATTCCTTAAGAATACTGCCTCGCATTGTTTATGTAATAATGCTGATGTGCAACATTTCAAGTAGCGATATATTTTGATAGCGGTAGAAAGTGCAAAAAAACAGGAATAAGTGATGGTCATCGCGCAACTAAAGGACGCATCGTCGACGTTTCTCCTGATAAATCATGGCGCTTACCTATAACGCAGTTCTGAATTATCCAAGTTAGCGAAGACATCCCTTACAAAAATGGATTTAGACAGTCTATAGAGTGTCTGTAGACTTCTTGTAGTCGAGTTCGCCTTTATGTAGTTTTAGTATTTTGCCTAAAGAAAATCCTTTGACAATTTATAGACAAAAGTTTATAAATGCGTGTCATCTTTTGTCTAATTGCGTTCTATAGATTGTCTATAAACAAAAGTTTTAAAAAGCGTATGGTTCTTTTTTTCTATTGTTAGTCTATATACAATCTATAGACAAAAGTTAAGTTGATGAAGTTTGTGTTTTGTCTAATCCCAGTGTATAGATAGTCTACTCGTATATACAAAGGTTGATAAATTGGTGTTATTTCCTATTGTCAAATCCCAGTCTATAGACTGTCTAAAGACAGAAGCTAAAGTGGAGTTATTTAATTTTTTGCTGAAAATAAGGTTTTTCATTGAAGTTTTATCAGACGTGTGTACTTTATGCAATTTTGCTACCTTTTTGTTTATATAACATCTAAGCATGCAATCCTTATTGCCCCATTGGGCCCTAGCTGTAAGGTATGTTAAAAAAGAACTAAGGGGGCTCATTAATTAATTGAACCACAATGTGAAATTGAGCAGGAATGCGTTTTTGTATATCTCATTAACACATTCTGGCGCACATGGCACATATATATTTCCCCTCGTAACTCGCATGCTCACATTAGAACTAAAGATGTTTCCAGTAAGTATGTCGCACTCTATGGCTCACCGACTCGACGTACTGCAAGGACTGTGTGGTTCTTTCCGCCTTTCTTGCTACAATGCAAAGGGCAATGTATTTCGTCGAACACTGGAAATCGCAGCTTTGAAGCGGGACGATGGGCAAACAGTGAACAGAGTACAACAGCTCTTTTTCAAGACACAAATAGCAGGGCCCACTGTAGTGCTTTCATTTTTGTTACTATTCAATATACAGTATTTCGCCATTCTTTTCATATAAGAAGCACTGTGCCCAGAAACCAATTTTGTTAAAAATATTTTGCGCATTAGCTGTGGCCCTTTCGCTAGCTCATTATATTTTTTCATTTTCGCGACATTTTCAGAAGGTAATATGTTAATTAAGATGTTCTTCAACAAATATGCATTTTTCTATTTTCATTACGACGACGTGCAATGTAATATTGAATCGTGTTTCAGTAAGAAATTTCAAGTACACTTGCTGTCAAAGGCTCAAGTTTTCCACATGCTTGTGATCATACACACAGACACGGCCGTGAGGGCAACAGCTGTTACAGATAGTAGTAAAAACGGACCGTTCGTTACATATCCTGTACACGAATGGTCCACGAACGGTATGTTTAAACAGCAAGCACTGGAAATACAATTGAAGAATCGCTCAGAAGCGGCCTCCCCACTAAGAAGTTGCTTTTTCGTTCAGGCACTGCCGTGAAGGCCAAACCCCATATACGCGAAAATGCACGCGACAGCGACGAGCGACGCGACGTAGATCGTCTTCGCGCAAGCGGTCGCTTGGATGAGCAAACCCCATTCACGCGACGCCCTCGGCGAGCGATCTCCACTGTTGCTGGCATATGAGGGCGTTTACTCGTACCAAAAGTAGCCCATTCTCAGCGGTATGCAATGTAAAATACGATGTTTTGTTGTATAACGGTACATGTTTATCATTGTCTTGCAGCATTTTTTTGGATCCCATCACTGCTGCTACGTGCTGCCAAGCCGCGTCACAGACGGCGCAGGTCCCAGCGTTCGCGTTCAGCAACGTCAACATTGCGCTCGTCGCCGTTGGTCATGTTGATGAACGTTGTTGATGTGCGTCGATAAGAAAGTGGCGGCAATCAGCAATACGTCACTGATGCATCTTATTCCGGTGTTTTGCTATTGGCTGCTTGAGCACAGCACTTCCGGGCGACGAGCGACGGACATGCGACGGATTCCAAATCTGAAAAACCGAGCGATCGCGCGAAATCGACTACGCAACACGTCGCGCGAACGGCTCGTTTCGTCGCTCATAGCATCGCTCGTCGCTGTCGCGTGAATTTTTGCGCATATGGGGTTGTTTCGCCTTGAATCGTGAAGGCGCGCGAGCGAACACGATAAGGAAGGGGAGAAAAGCGAGAACCGGTGCGGCAAATGAACGGAAGAGACGGAAGAGGGCGCGCAGCTGCAACTCAGTTTCAAATCGCTCGCTGAGCGAGCAGAGCGAGAGCCAATCATTTCAAACCAGGGGGCGCGCAGGCGCACTGACGTTTAAGCCGTTCAGGCAGTTGAGCCAGGTTGAGCCATTTGAGGGTCGTTGTAAAATAAGTTCTCCCAGCGCAGTGTGTAATGTCGAAATAAGTTCGTTGCGCGCGTGTATTTTTACCGCGTTGAATAATATTACGTGCCAATATCGTCGCTGGAAGTCGTGGAATGGACACGTACTTACACGGCGTGTCGGGACGGACGCATCGTTGTTTGACATGGAATCGTTGACGGCCATGTGTTGTCGTAGCCCCAACGAGCGCGATGTTTTGAACAAGATCACAAGCGCGCGCCTTTTGACGAGACTGTCGCCACAGCGAATATCGCTCTTCGGTGAGTTCAAGAACGTTGCCAAATCGCGTGACTGTGCATGACGACTTTGTGTAGGTAAGATTGCCCGAGCGGCGAGCTGCCATAATAGAGATGGTGTGCAAGAGGAAGTGTTTGATACGAAAGTATGCCTTGTACTAGTGTCTCTGCCTTCTGTGGTGTTCGTTATACGCTTCCGCGGAGCCGTTGCCGTGTGCGTCGATTAGAGCTAAAAACAGCCTGAAGAATACGCGTTGCATTGCGCGATGCTATGCTTGTATTATGCAGGCCTTGTGTTGTTTCGCCCTTCTTCCTTGACTGTATGCAATGCGGCATCCTTGCATGAAATGACGTGCACATGCCTTGTCACTATAAAATTGAGTCTGCTTTTAAACATTACTGGTCGCCCCGTACCCTTTCTGTGGTGGAAATGCAACAGACGTTATCGTTCAATAAGCATAGTTACCCGCCATGGTGGTCTAAATATATAGTTGTTAATGTGCTCGACTGCTGACCCACAGGTCGCGGAGATCGAATCCCGGCCGCGGCGGTCGCTTTGCTTGAGGGCTCGCGAAGTGCTTGAGGCCCCTGTTCTTAGATTTAGGTGCCCGCATAAAGAACCCCGGGTGGTCAAAATTTCTGGAGCCCTCCAGTACGGCGTCGCTCATATTCGTGGTTTTTGGATGTTAAACCCCATCAATTATTGTTATAAGCATGGTTATAGTTAACTAACGTGCAAATCAACTTTATAAAAGTAGACGGGTGTGCAGATAGAGAGACACATGTACACACACGGCGCGGTCATGCATACGCCATGCTGCTCAGAGGCTATGTGTTTGTAGCTGCGTCGCCGTCTACGGTGCTGCGCTCGTTTTTGCAAAGAATGTACGTAATTGTTCCATATTAAATATTTTAGTCTGTCTCTCGCAGATCGTAGCTCTTGGGTGTGTACAGACACAACCAAATCAATCGATTAGCCAAGGGAATGCATAGCGGACTTTAATTGTTGGCTTTAACTGTAGTGTAGTAATAATGGCATAAATTGAAATGGAATAAAGTGAACGGAAAATCGCCCTTTGCGTTGATGGTATCTAAACGCCCGATGCTCAGCCGATTGAGCTACGACGGAAAGCGCTTCGCCGTACGCTTTGCTGGGCATTTATGTATGTGTAGTCCCTTGGAGTGTTAGCCAGTGCCACTCGTACTCAAGGCGGTGAGTGTGGAACACTCTTCTTTGCCAGAGTTTGTCACGTGGCACGCGATCTTTCCATGAGGCGGCAGCTGACCGATAAAACGTCGCATGCGAACTTGAGGCATAAGTCAGCCGGGGCAAGCACTTCGCGGTGAATGAAAGAAAAAAAGGGGATTTTTAGAGGGCCTCGTTTCTTTTTTATACACAACCAAAACGATCGAAAAGATCCCCTTCTTTCGTAGATTCAGCGAGGGCGTCGCCCCGGTAGACTTAAAGCATCAAGTTAGCGTGCGAGGGTTTATTGGTCAGCTGTATGTGGTGCTAAGACCCCGCCGCGGTGGTCTAGCGGTTATGGCGCTCGACTGCTGATCCAAAGGTCGCGGGATCGAATCTCGGCCGCGGCGGCTGCATTTTCGATGGAGGCGAAAATGTTTGAGGCCCGTGTACTTAGATTTAGGTGCACGTTAATGAATCCCAGGTGGTCCAAATTTCCGGAGCCCTCCAGTACGGCGTCTCTCATAATCATATCGTGGTTTTGGGACGTTAAACCCCAGATATTATTATTATTATGTGGTGCTAAGATCAAGTGCCACGTGATGCCCTCTGTCAAAAATGAATGTTCCAAACTCGCCACCTGGGCTACGTGCGGTGCTGGCTGAGACTCCTAGGGATAACAAATACATAAGTACCCAACGAAGTAAACGGGGAAGCGCCAGACGTGTAACTAGAAGGTTGTGGATTCAGATCCCACCGACGGAAAGGGTGAGTTTTCGTCCACTGTAATCAATTTCAACGTACGCCATTATTACTACACTACAATTAAAGGGACACTAAATAGAAACAATGAATCGGTTTAGATCGATAAATTGGGCTCTGAGAACTCTAATGTCGTTAATTTCGCCACCATAGGTTTATTAATAGAGGAGAAAACCAACGTCAAAGTTTCATTTTTAAATTTCGCGCCGAAATCTTCCTGCGTGACGTCACTGATTTCAAAGTGTATTTATCTTATTTTGGCGTCATTTGCTCAATAAAATTACCCCAAACTTGGTATGTCAAGTCTCTGGCCCCCTCAGAGGACAATGTACTTCATTTTTACCGATTAGGAACTACGTAGTCCCTAGTAGGCGCCGTCAAAACATGTAACGTCACGGCGAATGGTGTGGAAACTTCAAGGTGGCGTCGCCACCCACATTTTGTTTTTGCGTATTTTCATGCTTACTAAGCATCTTATCGCAGCAAGCGTGGTGGTTTTGGTATCGTGAAAGAGTAATTTACTAATATGAGAAAAATCGTTTTGCTCTTCAGTGCCCCTTTAAAGACGACAATTAATGTCCGCTATGCTTTCCCTGGCTTAATTGTCTGTTCGATTAATTCGGTTGTGTCTAACAAAGAAACGAGGCCCTCTAAAAAATTCCCATTCGCTCGTTCATTAGGTTTGTACACGAGGCTCTCTGTAAGGCAATTTATTTGTCTCAAACACGTTTTGAACTGGTAGTAACAGTAAGTACACACATACAACTACAAACTTAATTCATTCGAAGTAGCACACCACGTATATGTAAATTATCGTTGGTGGATGTGAGCTTCAGTTCAATTAAACTTGTTAAGCGAGTGCATGCTCTCCTTGTTGCTGTATCTGTGTGAGAAAAACTGGGGCAAATATTGGTCCTGCCACTCCATATTTTCATTGTTTGATGAACCATAAATTGTCTGTCTAGTAAAAGTTCTATTAACAGAGAAGTAGCTTCGTTACATTGTATGCAAAAATGGGTCTGCATTAGTTTTTCGCGCATGCTTTGTCGCAAGTTTTTATATTTTTGTATCTTTTTCTGATTAAAGCTCTGTTGTAAGTCAGCGCTTGTGCTTGTCATTCTTTTCTGTGTGCTTTGCCTCGTTTTCTTTTCCAGAATTTATTGGGATACATTTATACATCAATAATCTACAGGAACTGCCTCTAGGCAATCTGTAGACCACAGTATATTTGTGAGGTAATAAGTCCGTAGACACTCTATATACTGGGTCATAGGAATAGCCTATGGATAATCTACAGACATTTGTCTGTGGATATTTTATAGACAAAAGTAAACCAAAGTAGATTTATATGAGCCTATAGACTTTTGTTTATAGACATTCTGCAGACATCGGTTTAAACGCATGAATTTTCATTAATCTACAGACCTGCTATAGCCAATCTATAGACTTAGACTTTCTTGTAGACTGGTCTATAAAAACGAGTGTGGCCACTATTCCATAGACTGTCTATAGACCAGTCTAAAGAATTCAGCTATCGAACGTCAATTGATTTTATAGACAGATGTCTACAAACTTTATATGGACTATCTAAACATATTTTTGTAAGGGATGAGCAAGTTTTGAGACCTCCCGAAATCTGCAGGAGCCATACAGCGAACGTGGTGCTATGTGCAGTGTACTAGTTTCGACCAACACAACACCAAGAAACCAGTGACTGGTTGATGTTCCATGCAAGGGTTATACGTTTTATCCATTTCGTCTCGTTTCCCGCTCTGTATACTTCATCGTTACAGGCTTCCGTAGGAGACCTTAAAAATGCACATGCGCAGGTACCTTCGAGCCAGGGATAAAAGCGATAAACAATTAATACTATTATCATCGACTGCTAAACACAACGTTGGATTTCTCGTATTCGACAGAAATGACAAAAATGCATAAAAGAACCATTGGTGACAATTTTTTTTAATCCGACAAAGAAAATTGCGCTATAGGTTCATTTGGGGAAGCCGTTGTGACGAGCTCAGTGGTACAATCTTCAGTACCAAGGAGTGTTTGAATTTGGCAAAAAAGCAGGGTACACCAAGGTTTCCATTCTAGCGATACCTAAATGGGGTCTCCACCGTGACGTTCATCTCAACAGCGCAACGTCACGTGTTCTGACTGACGACGACGGAGATAATAAAAAGTTTCTGCTCAATATTTAAAAGTATAAAATTCCATGAGAACAGTTAAGTGCTCAAAATTTGTCTCCCTCGCCCGTGGAAAGTGTAGGCGCATTTTGTTACGCTGGCGCCTTGGTTTCGTCGAAATGCAAGTGGCTTTTTATGCATTAGCCTTGTCATACCGAGATCTGCACATTAAAACGCATATACAATGCTAAATGTATTGTAGGAAGCTTTCGTAGTTAGGATAACGTTCAACAATGGCCTTTGTTCGCAAGCGACGCTGCCGAATACGGAGCTGTTAAAGCCGCGAGGTAGCAAGATATTGCTACTTTCATCAGGACACAAAGAGAAGCGGTTGATGTTCTTAATACCGCGAGAATACAGACGAAGGCCAATGAAGTTGCATACGTTTGAGTCGTTGCTTCAAACTAATTCAGGCGCCTGTGTGCTTCCACACGCCATCCGCATGTCCATTTCGCTTGGTCTGCCTGTTAACTTGGTCGCAGCACCATTACACTAACTTGCCACCCAGCTCCTAGTGCCAACATTCCGAACTTGCAACAATTTGATGATGCGGCACGTTTTCTACTGTGAAATGTCTTTCTTTTTATTTCAGCTGATATTGAGAAATATCTTTCCTTTTTTCACGGCTTTCTGATTATATATAGGAGTCAAACTCACAAAGCTTCGCTTTATGCACCATATACTAAGCTACGACATCCCGTTACAATATATGTGCGCGATAATAATTGTTGTCATTTCACTTATTTGGAACTGTGCAGAGCGACGGGAAAATTGCGGAAGCTGATGAAAGCTAAAGAAAAGAAAAAAAACACAGTCGAACTCGACTATCTCGAACTCGGGTAAATTCAATTATTCTTTATATCACAATACGTGCGATCACTGCAACGCTTTAACGTCAATGCATTGGAGAATTTGCGGCTACATCGAACACAAATAACCGGAATATTTGATATATCGAATATGATGTAGCAGGGGCGTAGCCCAAGGGGGGGGGTAGGGAGGGGGGCCTTAACCCCCCCCCCCCGGAAATTTTCAATTTTGCTTGCGTATATATACACGCACACATACCAACACACGCACGAACATACAAGAAGTGTGGTTGAACCCCCCCTACCCCGAAGAAAGGCCCCCACCTGCTTGAAGGGAATCGGTGAGAAAATGCGAATGCATTTCTTGCGCCGGGAGTACACGGCGTAGTAATTTTATTGGCGTAAAACTGGACACATCGACGCGCTCAAGTGTCTCCCTTTTGGGCGCCTCTTTCAACGAACGCTTCCAACGTGCGTTCGTAATCACCTGAGGGATGTTGCCACCACCATCAATGCAGCACAAACGCGTTTACAACGCGCTGTTTTCAGGCTGTGCCAAAGCAGCACAAACGCTACAAACGCGTTTCAAACGCACTGCATTGAGGCGGTGGCGCAGGGAGGAGAGAGACCTAACGGCGAGAGCAGGAGCGGCGAAGCACTGCACCTACCCTCTTCTACACTCTCTCCACGCACGCAGGAGCTCCGCCGAGCTCCCACGATGCGAGCGCCCTCACACGCCAGAGCGCGCTCCTCCTCTCCACTCACTCTCCGCTACTGCGCCCGCACCACCTGCTCCAGTTGCTAGGGGCGAGGATAAGCGCGCGCGCCCGCAGCTGTTGCTATGGGAAAGGGAGTGAGAGCGGAGAGGCGCGCGGACAACGCCGGATGCCTTGCATAGCCCTACTAAGAAATGCATTCGCATTGAAAAAATATGTGGCTACGCCCCTGTGAGGTAGCATGAAACGCCCCAAAAAGGTTGGCCTTTCCTCAGAAACGTTTGGATTTTCCTCACGGAAGGGGACTTTCCTGCATTGATTTGGAAGAGCTTGTGGTGTAATTAGGAGGGCACCACACGGAGCGAGTAGAAACTACCTTGTGCCATCGTGCGCTTTTGCCCAAGATTCCTCGTCGTTTCGCCGCCGGTCGCCGGGATCGCCGTTAAATTCAACCTCCTCTAATCGTCTCCAAACGCGACGAAACCTCGTCGAATCGCAGAATAAATCGTTTCTGAAGGGTAGAAGCTGCGCTCCTTTTGTTGGCGCTATGGTTGCCGGGAAACGCGATAGCCCGCTGTTCTCCGCAACGCTGGCCATTATCAACACAGTCGAACATAGAGAAAAGAAGTCAGACGTCGCCGCTGGGTACAACATCCCAAGAAGCACGCTGAGTATGATATTGAAAAACAAGTCCTTCATCACTAGACGCTTCCGGCACCCAACGTGTACGTACAGCTGCGTATGAAGATTTTGACTTTCTATTTTCACCGATACTGTATTTTTAGGGGCGAAGCTCCTTAAGGCGGCACCCGTTTGTCCCTTGTAGTCGTAGTCGTAGTAGTTGTAGTGCGTAACAAGTCTTACGCTTTGACCTCCAAGGTGGTGCCGGTGGGAGATTTTTCCTGTGCGTTGTTGAACAATAAAAAATTCGCAGCGTGCGCGTTAACTAAAAGCCGAATTCTTCTGTCTTTCATTCCCCATTAGCAGCCATTGGCATGTTCCATTAGGAAACGTTAGTAGAAGTAGAAGTGTAAGTGTTAGCTAAAAGCCGACTTCTGTCTCTCATTCCCATTAGCAGCCATTGTTTACCTCCAAGGTAGTGCCTGGCGAGATTGTTCCTGTGCGTGATTAAACAATAAAAATTTTGTTCAAAACGCCGTTGATTGATGAAATAAACCAACGAAAGACGCCAGATGTTTTCTAAAAGCAAAACGAAAGAACGCCAGATGTTTCTAAAGCAAAACGAAAAGACGCCAGCTGCTTAACGAAATACGCCAGATGTTTTCTAAAGCAATGGTTTTCTAAACAATGAAAATTCACAGCGTACATGTAAAATTAAAGTGAGCTGCAAGTCGTCATACCTCATCGAACCTTTAGTATAAACGCGCCCGATCTCACGTCGGTGATGATGTACTGGGCAGAATTCACGGAAGGTTCACGGTTTACCGATGAACCTCCGCAGCTTCGCCCACTCATCATCATTCACTCCGTGGATATGCTGTGATTTTTTTTTCTTATGCCCTGCTTCTGCATTACCCTGCAGCCCCAACTAGAAAGCGCGGTAAAATACAAAATTAAAAATCACAGCATATCCACGCAGTGAATGATGATGAGTGGGCGAAGCTGCTGAGGTTCATCGGTAAACCGTGAATCTTCCGTGAATTCTGCCCAGTACATCATCACCGACGTGAGATCGGGCGCGTTTATACTAAAGGTTCGATGAGTTATGACGACTTGCAGCTCACTCTATTTTACATGTACGCTGTGAATTTTCATTGTTTAGAAAACCATTGCTTTAGAAAGCATCTGGCGTCTTTCGTTAAGCAGCTGGCGTCTTTTCGTTTTGCTTTAGAAACATCTGGCGTTCTTTCGTTTTGCTTTTAGAAAACATCTGGCGTCTTTCGTTGGTTTATTTCATCAATCAACGGCGTTTTGAACAAAATTTTTATTGTTTAATCACGCACAGGAGAAATGTCACCGGGCACTACCTTGGAGGTAAACAATGGCTGCTAATGGGAATGAGACACAGAAGAAGTCGGCTTTTAGCTAACACTTACACTTCTACTTCTACTAACGTTTCCTACTGGAACATGCCAATGGCTGCTAATGGGGAATGAAAGACAGAAGAATTCGACTTTTAGTTAACGCGCGCGCTGCGAATTCTTTATTGTTCAACAACGCACAGGAAAAATCTCCCACCGGCACCACCTTGGAGGTCAAGATCTGGTACTAGCGTTACGACTGGTTACGCACTACTACGAGGGACGAACGGGTGCCGCCTTAAGGAGCTTCGCCCCAAAAACAAAAGAAAATATCCCCGTGTAGCCGTGTTCTTTACATTATCGTGAAGCAGTGCCGTGAAACGAACACGCACACCGAAATCTGCAACGTAAATACTATAATTTTGTTAAAAGTTGTACATCGAATTATTCGATATGCCGAACTAATTTCCATTATTTTTACCAGTTCGATATATGCGCGTTCGATTGCAGTTATACCGTAGCCTGGCAGCATACGAAGCGTCCTGTGTCCAGATTGTGCTATCATTGTCAACCGCTTTTCGCTTGATCTAAGCATCCTGTCCTGGACGTCTGATCCAACGCTGACAAGCTGTAGCAGGCGTCCGGAGTTCGGCGACGGCCACGCGCTTGCGTTGTTTAATATTTACGATTCAAAAAATAAATTAAACTACAGCCATTGCAAATTCAAGGAATGATAACGACGCTGTTTGCCAAGTGTATGCGAACTCCAGGCCGGAGACACCGTAACTGTAAAGACGCGTTTAAAATAGAGCATGCGCGCATCTGTCATTAAGTCATCTTCCCCCACTGTCACTGGTGTAAATTCTGTCACGAAGTTCACTGAGTTACAAATAAACCGGTAAGCTAGAGTACAATACATACAATTCATGAAGATGCTTCTAGAACGCTCTGAAGTTGGACATAAAGCGTTGCGCTTAGTGCAGCATTCCTAATACCAAACAAATGTGCGGCTTTCAGGCTACGGAACGGTCGTTGATCTTTAAAAGGCTGCAGCTACTGGAAGGCATGTTCGCCTGAGGTGACAAGGCTCCGGCCGCAGCGGCCGCATTTGGATGAGGCCGAAATGCGAACATGCGAACAGGCGCATGGTAAACTCTTCAATAGACCCCGCACATTGGTATTATCTTGCCATGCTGCTGGCTCTGTTCTTATTATTTAAGTTGACTTGTGTTTCTTAATCCTTTTCATACAGTCATCGTATTCAGACCGACTTATGGTCGGTCTGAATCGCCAAAGACTACACTCCAACTATAGTAGTAATAAGGATCAAATGCGATTTTCTATTGACAGCATGCGGAGTAAAATACGACCAAGTCTATTTGTTATGTTTCTTTTTCTTAATATTTGCTTATTATTAATCGTAACGTTGCTTTTTCACTCTCACGTTCTGGACGAGGTAGCGTAAGCGTCATTCTAGTGAAAACGAGTATGTAGACAAAGAGAGAAACAACGCGTTAGTAAGCTGTTGTTGCAAGCTTGAAAAATCCTGAAACCGAGTTTCCGTATGCGCGCCAGCTACATTGGACCAGGGGCGTAGGCAGAAATTTTTTTCGGGGCGGGGGGACACTCCTTGATTTGCAGTGGGGGCCGGGCAGGCAGATGTGTTCAAGTGCCACTTTGGGCTCTGTATGCTATAGCGAAAGAAAAATTACAGCATATCCACGAGTGAATGATCAAGAGCTTGGGCGAAGCTCTTGAAGCAATCATGGTCTCGGGATCCGCTTCTCGTTGAGCCCGTTTCGCAGCGGCGTCCTTGGCGCCCACCGTCACGGGATTCGCCTGCCTGCGTCAAGCGAGTGCCCGCCGCTGCGCATCGTCCATGCTCCACCAACGATCCGACACGTACGGCGACGATCCAGAGGCATGAGAGAGGCGCTCGCTCCCCGCGAATCCCCGCGCAGCCCGCGCAGCAGCCAATCGGAGAGCAGCGGCACTTCTAGCGCCATCTAGTGTCGATTCACACAAGCGCCATATTGCACACAATTCTATTGGACCAACGCCATCTAGGAAATGAGAAGAAATGGTCATGACGACACAGATTGTGTACAGCGCCATCTAGAATATTGTCCCTGAACTGCAGTTTGTATGTACTTCTATGAGACAGCGCCATCTATTGCATTATACGGGAGATACTGCCGTTTACGCCGGTAACGCCGGACAACGGAGACGTGAAAAGGTTAGACTAAGAGAAGCTACGCCCCTAAAAATCGGAGGGGGGACGGCGGGCCCGGTGTGCTCCCCCCCCCCCTGGCTGAGCCACTGCATTGGGCGTCCGGTTCACTATCGGCGAGCTCCGTCCTTATGATTCCGAGATTCAAGAGATGACACGCCGACTGACGCCAAAACTTTGTGCTTCAGAAGTGGCAGCTCTTCTGTACGACATTCAAGCATACCGCATGCTGCTGCGCACACACAAATCAACCTCTTCTGCGACCATAAGCAAAGAGTTCTATAGCTAAGTGGGCGAAAAGGAAAACGACAAAGAAGGTGGTTGTGTTTCTAGAAAGTAGAAAAAAAAACAAGATGTAAAGGAAGCGCTCTGTGTGCTTTTTTATTTTCACTTAATTTCTTTTGCAGTATTTACCAATAATCTGGATAGCAGCAACCAGCAAACACAAAGTGCCATAACAGCGAACTTTTTCTGACTGTAGGCTTGAAGCTACCGCGGCAAGAGCAACGCAAAGCGAGCAGAACTTGTAGCTCCATGGTGGCACCACTGAAGAGTCAAGAGCTAATTTAAAGGTTACCACATTTATGGCAGAATGCAGTGGTGTGTTAATTGAAGTTTTGCACATCACTACGTTGGAATTGATGTTACCACAATCAGATGTGACGGCGAGTTGAGAAACAAAAGAACGAAAGGACTGGTGAATTTTTAAAGCTGATTGGAACTATCACCGCGAATTCATGGCAGAATCAATCTGCAACCATTCAGCTTAAAACCCATAGGTCGAAGCCGTTGCGTACCGTTCGATGTTCTGCCACACGACCACTCATTTTTGACACGTCGCTGTGAACAGGCGACAGAAACCACTCCCTGAGAACGGGAGCACACCAAAATTTCGACGCGTAAAAAATTTATATCTCGAACGTGGCTTTTTTTTTTGCCACTCACAAATGGATCAAAGTGCGCTCCGTTGCAAGGAAGAACTCATTAAATGGGGTATTTCATGAGTAGCTTTCCACATAAATCTCGTAACGTGTAGCAATGTTGTGAATGAGAAATCTCACATAGCATAGTTAGTTTCTCACGGGTTCTACTCTCTGCGGAAGTTACAGCGATCGCAACGCAATCTTTCGAAAACTGAAGATCAAGAAAAAAGCTTTTGCTAAAGCGGCATCGCCCCCAAAGAAAATTGCTTATGTTGCCTTGTTGTCTTCGAAAACTGCTTAGCTGTGTCCGGCACTGGAAAACTTCTCTGATGTGAGAGAGAGAAGACATGACTAATAGGACGAGGACGAAGTAAAAAAACGCCAGGCCTGCGCTGAAACCGCAGCACAGTCACAGCGAAAGCTGGAAGAGCGGGGTTTCTAGAGCCCGTTGTAAGCTCTCTTGGGGCTACAATACAAGTACACTAGAAGGTACCCACTACACCATAAATCACAATTTTTGTGAAGTTGGGAAGCACCTACAAAGCCATTATTCATCATTCTGCCGAGAAGCGAGGCACTAGCTACACGTCTGTAAGGCATTATGTGCACTTTGTTGACGCGACGACTGATGACGATGAAGAATTATGGCTCAGCCCTTTGTAATGGGTTGGAAGCTTTAAACGGCCCACGAGTCATGTTTTTGCATTGGTTGACGCCCGGTCGCTATTTCCCTCTCTCGTCATGCTGTATAACATACGTTGACGTGGGAGAGAGACGGGGGGGGGGGCGAAGAACTTTACTGAGACCCCGAGGAAATGGATCATGCGCTTATGGGCTTCCTTGGCAACCAATACAAGTGCACTTGCGAGGAACCCACTACGGTCTAAATCATTGTAATTTTACTGAGACCCCGAAGAAATAGATCATGCCTTTATGGGCTTCCTTGGCAACCAATAGAAGTGCACTTGCGAGGAATCCACTACGCTCTAAATCATTGTAATTTTACTGAGACCCCGAGGAAATGGATCATGCGCTTATGGGCTTCCTTGGCAACCAATACAAGTGCACTTGCGAGGAACCCACTACGCTATAAATCACTGTAATTTTACTGACACCACGAGGAAATGGATCATGCGCCTATGGGCTTCCTTGGCAACCAATACAAGTGCACTTGCGAGGAACCCACTACGCTATAAGTCATTGTAATTTTTGAGAAGTAGGGCAGCAGGCACTGTGCCATTTTTCGTCATTCTACGGAGAGCCGTGGTACCTGCTAAACGCATGTAAGGCATTATGTGCACTTTGTTGATGTTGTGCCTGATGACGATGAAGAATTATGGCAGACCCTTTGTAATGGCTTGGAAGCATACAACAACCTACTCGTTGCGCAATTCGCATTGCGTGACGCCTGGTTACAGAATTCGCGTTGTGCGACGCTTGGTGCTTATTTTACTATTCTACCACGCTATATTGCATATGCTGATGTGGTTCCATCCCCACATGAAGCCTGTATAGGACCCTTTTGCAAAGCAGTTACAAGCACCGGCATGGCTCAGAGGTTGAATACTGGGCTCCCACGCAGAGGACTCTGGTTCGAACCTCGTTCCATCCTGGAATTTAATTCTTTTTTCGTTTTTTTTCTTATTTCGAGCGATACTGGTTACGGAAAGCGGCGGTGGCGGCGGCGGCGGCGGACAACTACGGTGCCAAAAACGGCCGGTGAAATGATCTCATAACAGCTTTCGCTGTAAAAAATCGCCAGGCCTGCGCAGAAAGCGCAGCACAGTCACAGTGAAAGCTCGAAGAGCGGCATTTCTAGAGCCCGTTGAAAACTCTCTTGGGGCTACTAATACAAGTACACTAGCAAGGTACCCACTACGCCATATATCACAATATTTGTGAAGTTGGGAAGCACCTGCAACGCCATTATTCGTCATTGTGCGCAGAAGCGAGGTTCCAGCTACCCATATGTAAGGCATTATGTGAACTTTGTTTACGTGATGACTGACGACGATGAAGAATTGTGCCTCATCTCTTTGTAATGGGTTGGTAGCTTTAAACGGCTCACCAGTTACGTAGTTCGCTTTGTGTGACGCCCGGTCGCTATTTCACTCTCCCACCATGCAATAAACATACGTTGACGTGAGAAAGAGAGACAGAGAGAGGGGGGAATAACTTTATTGAGACCCTGAGGAAATTGATGATGGGCTTATGGGCTTCCTTAGTAACCAATGCAAGTGCACTTGCGAGGAATCCACTACACTATAAATCATCATAATTTCTGTGAAGTAGGGAAGCAGCCACTATGCCGTTTTGCGTCATTCAACGGAGAGCCGTGGTACCCGCTAAAAACATGTAAAGCATTATGCGCACTTTGTTGGTGTTGTGCCTGATGACGATGAAGAATTATCGCAGAGCCCCTTGTAATGGGTTGGAAGCATCCAACAGCCACTCATTGCGCAATTCGCATTGTGTGACGCCTGGTTACAGAATTCGTATTGTGTGGTGCGTGGTTGTTATTTCACTCTTCTACGACCCTAAATTACGTATGTTAGTGTGCTTCCTGCGCGACATGAGGCCTGTATAGGGTCTTTTTGCAAGGCAGTTCCAAGCACCGGCATGGCTCTGAGGTGTAACACTGGGCTCCGACGCTGAGGGCCCAGGTTCGAACCCCATTCCATCCTGGAAGTTTTTTCTTATTTCGTTTTTTTTTCTTATTTCGAGCGATAGTGGTTACGGACACCGGCGGCGGCGGACAGCTATGGCACCAAAAACGGCCGTTGAAATGATCTCATAACAGCTTTCGCTGTAATAACAACCACACAACGCAAATTCTGTAACCACGCGTCACACAATGCGAATTGCGCAACGAGTGGGCTGTTGGATGCTTCCAACGCATTACAAGGGGCTCTGCGATAATTCTTCATCGTCATCAGGCACAACACCTACAAAGTGCGCATGATTCTTTACATGTTTTTAGCGGGTACCACGGCTCTCCGTTGAATGACGAAAAACGGCATATTGGCTGCTTCCCTACTTCACAGTAATTATGATGATTTATAGTGTGGTGTGTTCCTCGCAAGTGCACTTGCATTGGCTGCCAAGGACGCATATAAGCCCATCATCCATTTCCTCAGGGTCTCAATAAAGTTCTTCCCCCCTCTCTCTGTCTCTTTCTCACGTCAGCGTATGTTATATTGCATGGTGGGAGAGTGAAATAGCGACCGGGCGTCACACAAAGCGAATTACGTAACTGGTGAGCCGTTTAAAGCTTCCAACCTATTACAAAGACATGAGCCACAATTCTTCATCGTCCTCAGTCATCACGTAAACAAAGTGCACATAATGCCTTACATATGGGTAGCTGGAACCTCGCTTCTGCGCACAGTGACGAATAATGGCGTTGCAGATGCTTCCCAACTTCACAAATATTGTGATATATGGCGTAGTGGGTACCTTGCTAGTGTTCTTGTATTAGTAGCCCCAAGAGAGTTTACAACGGGCTCTAGAAATGCCGCTCTTCGAGCTTTCCCTGTGACTGTGCTGAGCTTTCTGCGCAGGCCTGGCGATTTTTTTATATTTGGCGCAGCTCGACAGGATGTGGATAGAAGTAAGAGTTGGCACTACTGCTACGGGACAACCGTACGTCACGTCCTACAAACTGAAGACGAGCAACAAGTCGAACTCCAGGAGTCAGCGACGTCCCCAAGCCTGCTGCAGTTCATCGCAAGCAAGGCGAATGTTAACGAGGCGGACCTCATCAGCCGAGGTATGTGGAAAATCAATATCAAAATGTCCGACTATGAAAAGCACTTCAGGCAGGTAACCAGTGACGAACCGTTTTCAACTAGCACAAACCAGCACATTGCGGTGCTTATGGAGTAGAAGTTGCAAGTGCAGGCATTACAAACTGAGCAACTGAGACACTACGCACTAACAGCGCTCCCAGAAATGATTTAGTCAAGCCGGACATGTTCGATAGGACGTGCTCGTCAGCAACAACTTGGCTAAAATTCTTCGAGTACGCTTGTGAGAAGAATAGGTGGACGACGTCACAAGACAAAGTGCAGAATTAGAGGTTGTTCGTCATTCACAATTCCAAGAAGTGGTACGAGCTCCGAATATTAGACCATCAGGACGATTCATGGGATCAGTGGAGAGCAAGTTTCATCTCGGCTTTTGACCAAAACCCTGTCGACCGGTGGGACAGGGCTGTATTTTTCAAGCAACGTTCAGGATCACTAATTGATTACTTCTATGAGAAGGGACGGCTATTGCAGTTAGCAGATCCTGAGCTGCCTGAATCATCTATTGCACCTTTAGTCATCCATGGTATGACGACGGCATGTCGCAAGCAAGTGCAACTAAGATCGCCTATGACAGTTGAAGACTTATTGGGATGTCTTAAGGACGTTTGCCATGAGACGTCTGGACACGCTGCACAGCATAATTGGACCCATTCAGTGAGAGTTCTTGCAGATAATGCAGCGCCAGCAGTGACAACAGCCTCAAGAAGTACCGCTGTATACTATCGGCCTAGTAACGGATACCCCCAGGAGACAAAAACTAATCAACGTGGCTGTACAGCCCCACCAATGTAACCAAAATGAGGCTGTCTACTTGATTCGGTCAAATGTTTAACAAAGTGCACTGATTATAAATGGTAGAAAACTAAATGCATTAGTTGACACAGGAGCTTCAGTAAGCCAGATCAATGAAATCATGGCGAAGCCAGAGGAGATGCGACGAGGTAAAACGATAACAGTTAAGAGCTATGATGGATCATCTCGTACACTGCATACCTGGACAAGAGCTAACGTACATTTGGCTTAGGAAGACTTCACGATAGACGCACTGGTCATGCGTGATGTCGAATTTTCGTTTATACTCTCAAGACCTGACGTGAAGGAGCTAAGGATGAACATTTCTTGTAAAGATGAAGTTGCTCTGGATTCCATGGTTTCATCTCTTCCCGACACCGACGCAGATGAGAACTGTCAAGTGCGCTCGTGATGTATAGACAGTTTTTCCGGAGCTTGTATGCTTGGACGCATATCCACCTGCAGCTTTCGTACCCGAAGTACCTTTCGAACTTCGTGACACGACTATTGTGCAAAAAGGCGCCTATAGGATATCCCATGAAAACAAGACATGGCTGAAGCAAGAACGGCAACAAATGCTAAACGCTGGAATCATAAGGCCATCGATGTTACCGTTTGCGTCGCCTATAACTATTGTCCCTAAAGAAATGGTTCACTGCGACTTTGCGCCGATTACCGACAAGTCAACACCCAAACAAAGCTATATCCATACCCTATGCCCTTTGTTCACGACACAGTAACGACACCGGAGGCTGCAAAAAGTTCTCCCGAATCGACTTGTGCAAAGGTAACTGGCAGGTACCTCTCCAGGAAGAATCGAACAAGTACACGGCATTTATAACGCCATTTGGTATATAGGAATACAACCGCCTGCCACTCGGTTGGAAGAATTCGGGCGCTTGGTTTAAGCGAATGATGAACACTGCACTTAAAGAGTTCATAGCAGACTTCTGCAATGTTTACGTCGATTTTGCCATCATTTATTCTCGTGCGGAGGAAGCGCATTGTTCCCACTTGTGTCCGGTACTTGAGGCACTGAGGAACTCACACCTGAAAATAAACAAGAACAAAAGTGAATTCTTCCAGAGAAAAGTGGTGTTTCTTGGCAGAGTCCTCGACGTCTCCACAAAGACTACAAAGGAGCAGTCCGTCCAACGCATCAAGGAGATGCAGAAACATTGCGATGTCCATTCACTGCGCGTCTTCCTAGGGCTAGCCGGACATTTTAGGGCATTGATAAAAGATTTTGCAGCAATATCCAGGTGACTTCGAAACTAAATCAAAAGGAAGTCCCTTTCGTGTGGAGCGATGAGTGGGATCGTGCATATCAAGAACTGGTGCGTGCCATATCTTCAGACCCAATCCTCATATTACCCGATTTCGCCAAACCATTCGAGCTCTGCACCGATGCGTCCAATTACGGAGCAGGAGCAGTGTTATACCAACGAGACATAACCGAAGACCGAAGCCAGGAGTCGAAGGTCATCGGTTATTATTCCCACATCTTTTCAAGAGCTGAAGTAAACTACAAGACCACGGAAAAGGAGGCCTTAGCAGTGGTACTGGCGTTGCGGCACTTCAGTATTTATTTGGAAGGCCGTCAGTTTAAACTTTTCAGAGGCAATCAAGCATTGACGTACCTTCTGAGCCTCACACAACCGAAGGGCAGAGTAGCAAGGTGGATCAGCGAAATTCAGCAGTTCACGTTTGATGTTAGCCACAGACCTGGTGACAAACTACCTGACGCGGACGCCTTATCAAGATTGCACATAGCACAAACGAATGACTATCAAGAGGCGCACGTTGCAAGTGTATGAGAAGGCACCGAAGATTTAGAACTGATGAACGGAAAGTTTGTTGTGCCTCAAAGCTGCATATAAAAATATTGAGGCTCTATCACAACAGTCGACACTCAGGTGTCCATGACGGCTTTGGCGGACGTACTGGAAAATTCAGAAAAGTGTTGCTTGGAAGGACATGAAGGCAGATGTAGAAAATTACGTAAGAACCTGTTATCAATGCCAGACGATGAAAGCGAAGTTCCGCCCCGAAGGAAACCAGATGGTGATTCCTTCATATTCAGATGGGCCATTTGAAGTTGTCCAACTAGATTTTGCTGAGCTCAAAAGAACGGAGAGGGTGTACGCCAAACTCAGTCCTTCCTAGTGGCTGTTGACCAGTGCACACGTATAGCTGCGGCCAAACCCCGAAGAGAAGACGCGAACAGTGTCATTTCATTAATGGAAAGACAGGCAATTAGGCACACCAAGGTAATTGTATCTGATAATGGACCTGCATTCCGCAGTGAGAGGCTCCGACGGTAAGCAGATGAAAAAGGTATCACTTTAAGATTCGCTCCACCGTACCACCCCGAAGGAAATGCTCTCGCGGAACGCCTCATCCATGATTTGGAGACTTTTATTTCCATATACGATGACTTCTGCGGAGGATGGAAGTGTGCCCTTGAGGCAGCGGTGAGGCATCAGAATCAATCTCACACTGCTGGACTTGGCTGTAGCCCTCAGTTTGCTGCCTTTCAGAAGACGACGTGGCTGCCAGCAGATTACGAAGTTGGCATAGTGGGGAAGGTTCATATTCCTGAAAGCAGGAAGACGATCGAGGAAACCAACAAATATAAAAGTTCAATGAAGAAGTACTACGACTTGCGCCATGCAACTGGCATGCCCAATATACCACCCGGAGACATGGTACTAGTGCGGAAAGGTCTTGATCATTCGAAGAATGCATTTACAGGTCCTTATATCGTCTTCGAAACGGTGAAACAACGAGGTATACTGACAAAACCTTTTAGATTCAACCATGCATAATTAAGCCACCTCCGAAAATCAATGCGCTATTTCATGTCATCAGCATTGAGTTCAACAGCTGAATGTTTGTGACAGCATTGTCTATTACCTTAAAGACTGACGCAGGTAAACGACCGTGCATGGATGTACAGGAAGCATAGTCAAGATCAGATATTATCGCAAAGACCTACATGGACATTAAACAAACAATAAAGGCAAACATGAAGTTGCCGTGTACTTTGGAAATAGCCCAGCCACGGTGGTTTAGTGGTTATGGTACTCGATTGCTGACCCGAAGGTCGCGGGATCAAATCCCGGCCGCGGCGGCTGCATTTTCGATGGAGGCGAAAATGTTTGAGGCCCGTGTACTTAGATTTAGGTGCACGTTAAAGCACCCCAGGTGGTCAAAATTTCCGGAGCCCTCCACTACGGCGTCTCTCATAATCATATTGTGGTTTTGGGACGTTAAACCCCAAATATTATTATTAGTAGTACTTTGGAAATACTATTCGAGAAAGCTTGTGGCGCTTGTTTCGTGCCGAGCAAATGGTTACTTTGTGATAAAGTCACATTTTAGTTTTCCACATATTCTTATCGCAATTCAAACTACCCACCTCCTAGAAGGGGCTCCTGACGTATCATTCGCCATCCGTTCCGATAGCGTGCGCTACGCCAGCGCTTTCCGTTCTCTGGCAACATTGCAGCTGCACCGGAAACGCACACTAGGATACTTCCTGCCAGGCATTTTGCTGGCTGCTGCTTCTTGCGTTCTGTTGCCTTGTTTTCGACAGTGCCAACGGTCGCACCACGTGTGTGTCTTTTGAAGCTGTTCTTTGAGCCTCTGTTTACGCTGCGGGTGCGCGGGGCCGGCAAAATACGACACGGTAGACCACTGTGAACCATGATATCTGTGCGCATAGCCATCACTCTTGGGATCCTCCTCAGACTAAAAATGCATCCCCTCCGAGGATTCGGGCGGAAGGCGCCTGGTGACTCAGTGGGCTACAGTGCATGCCAAAAGAATTATACGTTGCCCTTCCTGTTGCCACGCGCACTCCATTTTTCTATTTTTATGTTACCGACCCATTACGCGTGTAACCACTGCCTTGTACAAACCGCGCCATCATCATTGGGAATTTTCTTGATTATTTTAGAACCTTTCGATAAGATTACGCGCACAACGTGAACATTATAGTTTATTCTGGAACTGACGCGGCCACCAGCGATAACGCTGGAATCTTCGACACCGCATGCATAAATGCCAACACGCTTTACCTCTTGGTAGATTCTCGATGGCCGCCGATTGTTGTCGCCGCTGTCAGTGTAGAGCGTGAATTGCCTGTGCCTAGACTTTTAATTTTCCGGACACAAGTTAGCGAAAATAAAGAGTTTCATATTTCCCAGTCTTGCTGCAGCCTTCTTCACCTTCACAATCACGAGATACTATTATTAAGCTCATACTATTTTGAAACGTTGAAACCATTTTTTAGTCTTCCATTTGCTTTACCTGGGCATGTAACGTCATGGATGAAATAAGAAATGCACAAGTAAAACTTTATAGCCCTTTGATGCACTGCTGTGGCGCTTTTGTAATGGGTAGTTGGAGAAGTCGTGATTAATTACACTGAGGACCTGCTATTTTCATCGGGCTTAGTGCTAGAATGTCCCACCGGTGGCGCGAATCGCTCCTTACATTTACCTGAATTTCTCGTCTACTAAAGCGCCGCTGAACATAATATTCACGTCTAAGAGGTTCTCCATTATTCACCATGCACTCTAAGGTAAAATGCTCCTTGCCTATAGTGTTCCTTTATTGAAATAAAACTGAATTACGGAAACCGAAACCACTTGTCTGTTCCGATTTTCGCCGTCACCGCTATGTCAGCGAGAGTGGTTTGGAAAACTATAGTGTGATCGTAGGCACTCTCCTTAACACGAAAGTGTATTGTGTTTTATGCCGGGGTCCACCAAGTACATCTGCTACGGATATGACACTGATAAAATGGACGCCAATGGGTAAGAAAGAAAAAACCAAGAAAGAGATCCGCCGCTGCGAATCGAACCCACGACCTTGCGGCTGCGACAGTAAGCGCCAGACTCTCAAGCGACTAAGCTACCTTGGCATATGCTGGGCACTTCACGAACGCACACACATTATCTTTCACACATTATTTCTTGCATGGTGCTCTCTGTTGGCGGTGCAGGTATAGGCAGAGCGGAGCGGGGTGGTGCTGCCGTCTGTGAGAGGTGAAAATAAGTAGTGCGTCGCGCTCGACACTTGCTAGCGCTTACTCCGAGATTGCGCGCGATCTCGGAGGTCATGGATAGAGGGTCTCGATACCAGCGAAGGACACTGGCCGCGCTGGCGTCGCCGAGGCAAGACGCAGTTACGTTCTTTGCCTTTCGCTTCGTGTTAGCGTGCGCCGGCTCATCGGAGTAGTGCAGCTTCTACATGCACCAACGGGATTTCTCCGCCACCGACTGCTTCGGTTGCGAGAGCACCGACTAACAAAACTGCTGCAATACGCATTGCAGAAAGGACATGATTTCGACGGGCGAATGTGGTGCTTCGGTGGAGCGAGACAAAGGCCAGCGGGACGCACGCGTTTGCGCCTCAAACTACGAACCTCAGCCTCCAGTGTTCCTGAAGCGCAGTGTGGTAGTGTATGAACGAGCATAGGCGTCGATTACCTATTACTAGAAAGCGCAAACCGTGTCGTTTCTCTCCTTAATTGACGTCGTTTTGAAGAAGTGCATATAGGGTACCAGTGTTGATTATGAGTAGAGCTCCGTGTTTTCGGTGTTTATGTTGCTTGAAAATCGGTGGGTGTTTATCGGAGTTGATATTTTTGGCGGAAATTCGGCGTTTATCGGAGTTTATTTTTCGTTAATCCCCAAATCTCCGAAATTCGGAGATTTGCATTATTCTTGAAAACCCAAAATCACATAAATTCATATCCGAATACTATAACATCAAAACACACGAAGCACATTTTATTTACAGAAGGTTTGAATCCACAAAAACATATACACACAAGCGAAATACTTCAACACAAGACACCTATACTTGTGCGTACAACAACCCCATGCTTAAAGCTTATCGTAAAACATGCAAGCATACTTTGCGAGATTGCTGTCAGTGATCGAAGCGCGCTCCTTTCGATTGACGACTCTCAGCTTTGAAATTGCCCTTTCAACGTTAGCACTAGAAACAGGAAATTCCAGAAGATGCAGCGCGCAGCGAGAAAGCACAGGCCACTGGAAAATGTGAAGTCTCCAAAACGACAGGGGTTCAACAATGTTACATATTTCATAGCACTGATAGTTCGCAAAATCACTCCGGAGCTGGCTCATGCCATCAGTTTCAAGGAGCAGTAATTGAAAAATAGGCGTACAGGTTTCGAACGCACAGGGCAGCTCATGCTTCACATTTGGATTCACAATTTGAACAGAGTACCGAAACGATTGTTTGGTGTACTGTAGTTGATCGCACAGGTTCCTCTCAGATGTCTGTCTCCACTTTTCGGCGACAGCGGCGTAGTATCCGTGAAAGTCTGCGACAGTCGTTAAGCTGTCAGTCTCGTCAAGGAGGTCCGACAGACATGCGACATCTGATGTGAAGATCTCGGATGAATGACGCCATTGACTGATGAGTGCGCGCAAACGAACCCCCATTATGGGATAAACTTTGTGTACCAGGGTACTCTCTGCCTCAATTTCCTTGATGAGTGAGAGCACGGCACACGAGTCGTGCACAGCTTCAGGTGATGAAATAAGACTCTATTGAGCTTCCCACACTTCGTTCCCTTGACGAAGTCAAGGGAACGTTGTCCAAAATGTTGTCCAAAATGTCTTATAGAACTTGATAAAAAGAGAACTACCTCGACGGACATACGGTTTTCAGTGACTTGATGGACATGGTCATGGCCACGCACACAAGGCCAAACTTACGGCGCAGCTCCCGCGACGACTTCAACAAGGCAGAAAAGTGCACAACGAAATCGTGGACTACCTTAAACAAGCTCACCCTGATTCCATCCACCAGAGCATTGTTGAGTAGGTGACACGTGTCTTTGAAGTGAGGCGCCTTGAATTCGGGGTTGGAGAGTTGCAAGTCCTTGTGAAGCTTCTGCATGTAGGAAGCTGAGTCGGAGCACAGTACAGCTACATCGCCTAATACAGCTACGCACGGTAAACTTTAAATCGGTCAAACCATAAGATGTATGAATAAGCGCTTAGAACTTGCCCTTTCGTTAAAGAACGGAACCAGGTCATATTGGCCCTTGAAATCGGAGTTTATCGGATAAATCCGAATTGTTAAATATCATACCGGCGAACGTTTATCGCATTTTTTCGGATAAAATCGAAAACACGGAGATCTAATTATGAGCTTGTTGATGGCATCTTTACGCGAGATTCACGTTTCGCTGTGTCCAAGTATATGTTCCCACCTTCAGTTACCACAATGGTTTAATCATGATCACGTGCGTAGTCGTCGCGATTGGAGACATGCCACTAGGCGTCAACATGGGTGCATCCACGTCAAACGGTGCTACAGCTGCCAAACACGAATATATATTGTACAAGCTCTCGCATATCACTCACAATAAGCACTACTGCTGTAAAGACACGTTTCACTTTCGTGTTATACCGATTCCTATGACGGAGGAATCAGCCATGTTTTTTCAACATTTCTGTTCTATGCATCTCCTTAGCGCGTGTTTCTCAGCTTCGCAAAAATATGGACTCTGCATCTTAAATGCTGACACAGTCATGCGGAATCGTAGCACGACATCAAGGCGCGATCGGTGTGTGATCCTGTAGAATATTCCGTCGCTTTTATTTTGCTTTGCGAATATACTAACGCTCAAAACTATCCTTAACACGAAAATTTGCTAAGAGAGACATGGAGAGAAGTATGGAAGGAAGAGAAATTAACAAGGATGGAGCCCAGTTGGCCTCCCTCTACTGAGAAACGGGGAAGTGGAAGGAAAGTGCAAGGGTTTTGTATATTTCGCCAAAAGCCCTTGGGCTTTTGATTAATTTTGATAGCTTTGTAGGCATAACGATGTCACCTTACTAATATGTAGTGCTATAATTAATACTTTCAAGCTGGGCACCATTTAAAACCAGGTGTTCTATAGGTACCACCTGGTTGTCTACATGAGGGCCTGCTTTGTGATCGTGTTATTACCTTACCTGATCGGTGAGTGCGCTTTACTGCGCATTATTTATTTCTCTGTATTCTTAAGCTGTGATCACTCTATGGTTCGTTGTGCCACAGGCTGTACACATACTCAAGCGTAGGCAGTCCTAATCCCATTTATTGATTCATTACGTTGGAACTCCTCCAAACGTTGAAAGTGTTCAGCAACCATAATCGTGCGGTTAAAGAGGTCGGCGTTTCATGACGTAGTGGATATCATATGTGCCTACAACGCGATGCATGTCAGAGCTCCCAATTTCTTGTGAAACAGAGTGATAAACGTATGGAACCTACTTAGAATACGGACCTAACGACTTCGATTCCCATGTTCTTCTACTAACGAGAATTTAATACTATTGTTTTTGGCTTTGCCATTCACCGTTTCCACGTTGGGCGTCAGTCTGAGCTTTTGCGGGTATGGTGGGCAGTGCTGACGCAGTAATGTTGTGAGCACCTCATAGGTCGTCGCAAGCAACTGTCTATGATGGATTATATCAGCCAGTAAAAAAACCCGTAGCGCCTCTCAAGAGTGTAAGAAATCCTTTCTAGACGTTCTCTGTCGTGTATGTGTCAATTATGATAATGAAATACATGCATAAATTTTATCAACATATTTTCTGCAGAAAGTGATAGAGGAGGAAAATGATCAGAATATGAGCCTCCTGAAAGCTTCCTGAGAAGCGAGAATGGTTGCCGTTGAGCATATCGACTGAGCCATGACACTAGAATTGGTAGCGCGTTCTTGCGGGCTCGTCGGTTCATTACGTCAGTGAGGTTAGGACTGCGCGAAAAAACGAGGACAGGCTATTTAGTATTTTTTCATAAAGTTCGATAGCCTACTCTGAGCATCATAACTTTAATAATGATACTTTGTTTAAACAAAATAGTGCCTCAATGCTCAGAAAAAACGATATGCCGCCATTCGATATCTGTAAACTTGTCTTACCTTGTTTCGCACAGTACATAGTGGTGCCCCTAAATGAAAAGTAACACAAAAAACAAATAAAAATGTAATATAGCAAAAATGTTTTTGGACAATATTAGAACAGTAGCAGCGAAACACCAAGGCAAAAGTATGATGCATGAAAAGAAATGTTACATTTACACGCTAGGATGAGCTTTACGCATGCAATATATAGATTATGCATACAGCGACATCGTATGGTTTGTTTTTAACACGAAAGTGTTTTATGCCGGGGTCCACCAAGACTTCAGTGACGTATTTCCGTCACGGAAATGACGTAGAAAAAATATACACGATCAGATGGCAAAGAAAAAAAAAGTTCCGTCAGTGGGCATCGAACCCACGATCGCACGGTCACCAACAACAGATGCCGGGCACGCTATCCACTGCGCCGCGGTCACAGACTCTAGAGGCTTTGCAAACGCGTCTTTTATATCTACCACTCTCCCGGTCGGCGGGGTGGTGTTGCCCTCTGGGAGCAGTAAAATAAATTCGTCATTACTGTGGCCTCCGCAATTAGCCCCTGCACCGCGTCACACGTCCCTCCCATTCGGCGTGTTTCCAATTGAACTTCAATTTTGTCAATGCCTTAACACATCGCGAGGTGGCGACCTTAGCCAAGCGGCGAAAAAGCGTCGGCCTCGCTCATAGCTTTGCGACGCGCACATGCCTTACCTGGCTGTTACACCGCGTTCCCCGCTCACGCGCTCGCCCCTAGAAAAATCGCGGCCGGGCTACCGGGGCGGCACGACGCGCTTTGCGTTTCCCTCTAGTCCGGCCGTGGTGTTCAATCACATTTTAACATGCCGCGGGATGGCGACCAAGTTCTGCGTCCAATATGCGACGCTCTCCTGGCTATCACACCTCGTTCTCTGATTACGCTTTCACCGCTAACTACTACAGCTGCAACAAGGGTTTGTTTTATCATTTGGCAGGGACGTTAGTCGTCGGGATGAAGATGTACCACCAATCATCAAAGTGGGCACATCCACGTTAAATGGTGCTATAGCTGCCAGACATCAATATACATTGTGCAAACTCTCTTATATCAATGTACAGTAAACATTCAGTTACTTCTGTAAGGGCACGCTTTAGTTTCGTGTTATTCCGATTCCTATGATGGAGAGATCAACCATGTTTTCTTGTTAGCCGCACTCTCACGGCGGCGTTCTGTATTTTTAGAACAAGACAGGAAGAGGTGCTGTTTCACTTATTCCCACCGACATTTTTTATTCAAGCGAATGTGCTTCAGAAGCCTAGGTGTCGTGAATAGCATGCGCCATCATGATCCTAATTGTTTGTGCAGCCACATTGGAGCGGGCGTGTGCCAAGCCTACGCTAAGTGCCCACTTGGCAGATCACCACAGTGGTCACGTAACTGGTCATCACGATGCCATTATTTACCAGCTTGGTCACGAGGATCCACATAGAGGAGGTAAGCAAGTGAATGTGATGAATAATTACGAATGACTTTTTTCAGAGAATATATACGTAATAGGCAACACACTTAGACAAAAAAGAGTGACAGAGGAAGTTAAATCCTACTTTTAGACGCGATAGGAAAAACACCGTTTACGTTACTAAGGGCTGCTCTTTGATGGGTAGTCCCATCCACAAGGCGGTCTTATGTGTATGTATCCGATGGAAGAATCAATTGGTGTCTGTATAATTGTTCCACGTAGTTGGGAATCGGGTAAGTGTGCTTCTAGAAGCGAGCTAGCTGCTGTGAATAGCATGCACAATTATGACGCTCTTAAACTTTATTCTCGCAGCCTTGTTGCACCTGGCGTCTATCCACGGCCACGATGTTCACGGCAATGGCCACGAAGCGGGTAAGCGTCTCTGCATTGTTCAACGCAAGCTAGCGGAATTGATATCATGCCTGTCAAGTCACACTGTTTTGATCGCAATCTGAGCTGTAAGGGAAAGGACGAAGGCTCGTAAATCAATAAGAAATTCTGGCACTTGCTAGCCATTAAATTTTGGTCACAACTCTACTTAAGCTATTTCATTCGTTTCATGCACAGTATACACATGATATACCACACGTCCAACATTAAAAACTAAACTTTCTAGATTAAAGTTATCCGCTCGGTTTTGTCAGTGCAGAGTAACAACGTCCCTACATAAAACACAGTATTCAGCTGGAGTTTGCGAGCACTGGACATTTTCGAATAGTTTTAATATCAGCTCAGTCGTACAAAGCAATAGCCACTCTTCCTAATTATGAATGTTTTTCGTATAGTTAAATATATATTTCTAAATTTCAACCGCAACAGAATCGACTCAAGATTGGTCGAAACTACTATAAACTACGTTTCAGCGCACATGCCATAGCGACGAAACATAATATTTGGCAAGTACTGCACCCTAGCAACACAAGAAGGTGGAAGCCTGGCAGCACTCATGTAAGACAAATAGCCGCACTGAGCAAGTACATTCATCAGGCGCGTAAGCATTTATATGCCGACTGGACGAGAAAATTCTACGTCCATCGCTATGTCACGTGCGAGGATCATTTCCATAAAGAAAGGAATTAATAAAACGTAAGGAACCTTACCGCCCACGCTCCGAAAGCAAGTGGCTTACTCACACAGGCTTGCAGAATATAAATATATCTGAACTATATAAAGACGTTGCGCCCGCGGTGACATACAACTATAGAAAGAGAACGCTTTAGCAATCTCCGAATTTCGTGGCTGTAGAATAAAAGCCATCTACAAGGCAAGATGTAGAGCCGATATAGAGGATTTTACACGTCAGCAAAGTTTATGCTTTGCGAACATGTAATTGAATCTGGCGTTTCCGTGGCCGCGCGATGCATACGCGCTGACGGGGCAATTCGAGAGCACGTAGGTTGATCAAGGAAGGAGGTTTAAACTTTCTTGTTTCAGACGCTGACGAACAGTGGTAGGAATATACAAGGCGCCATCAACATGTTACACGAAAACAACGTCCTAGCAAAAACGTAACCTAAAATTGTACTTTGCCCCGCCATGGTGGTCTAGTGGTTATGGCGCTCGACTGCTGACCCGAAGGTCGCGGGATTGAATCCCGGCCGCGGCGGCTGCATTTTGGATGGAGGAGAAAATGTTTGAGGCCCGTGTACTTAGATTTGGGTGCACGTTAAAGAACCCCAGGTGGTCGAAATTTCCGGAGCCCTCCACTACGGCGTCTCCCATAATCATATCGTGGTGTTGGGACGTTAATAATAATAATATATTATTAAAGTTGTACTTTAGGCTTACGCATCATTTCGACAACTCCAAAAGGGCAAACTGCGTGGGCTTTGAACGCTTCAGGCAAGGACGCTGCCTTTATATGTCTTTTTGAAAGGTGCGCAGGCTTTATCAAAGCACCCACTACGCCTCTGTAACGCAGTACGTGCACCTAGATGGCTGCGATCGTTGTTGATGCTGTAAGTTATAGGATAAAGATGAATATGTTGACACGAATAATGTCAATTATGGCGGAATAACGTAAATGGATTTGAAACTCCTTACCACTCATTCGTGACGCATTTCACACGCTCTGACGCCTGGTAAGATTCTCCTCTTCTATTTGGCAATATTACGTCTGTTATCGTGCCTCTCCACCCGACATAATAACTGTATACGATCTTTCTTCCAAAGGAGCTTCGAGAACTGGCTTGGCTCTGCGATGGAACACATGACGGTCACGCAGAGTGCCTTGGTTTGATTATGGCTCGAACTTTGTCCCTAAGGTTGCACTTGTGAAGTCGCGTGCATTTCTGTACCGCACGCCACGTCATTGAAGGCCATCGTCGGATGAGGCACTTAAGGCTTAGAAGGTGCAGCAGACCACAATACTATCAATGTCAAATTTGCACACTCGCTTGTGGGAATCACTTTATGATAATGTCAAAAGTTATGGTAAATCTTTGTAAAATATTTAACATTCCATTCTATTCAATTGACTTGTGCGTAGCACCGCTTGGTTGCTATTCGATTGGGTACAAAGATTAGCTACTCGCATAACCCTAGTAACGAGTAACGAAAATTCTATGGAGAGAAGTATGCAGGCTGCGCAAAGCTACAATCACTGCCATCTGGAGCGCGAAAAGAACACCTCCTTGCCCCACTTGGCTATACCCATAACTCAAGAGTTTATGCAGGAAAATATTGCTGATATCTTAATTTCCGAAGCGTACAGTTAAAGCTTTCTAACAAGCAAGTCGTTCGTAATTTTTTTTCTCTAACGGTACTACGACTTCTAATAGATTTTCTTTGTATGTGTTCAGAAAAAAACTTGGAGGACGCTTGAACTTTGCCTTGAAGAGTAGAACGCGATAGCGTAGTCGGACCCCGTGCGCATGGCCTTCTGAATTGCTGGCCTCGCTTCTGTTCTTGGTGCATGCCTCAACCATGCCTTAAGAAAACGAACTACTGTGCGCGTACATTGGCCGTTTCAAACTATCCTAGGGTGCTATCCTAGACCAACGTTACTAGAACAAACTCAGTTTCAAAGCTCCGTATCTCCGCCAGCGGAGGAGGGTGTTCCGAACGGCGGTCGCGAGAACTAGCGGCGCTGCAGTTCCGTCTTGCGCCACTATCGGCGCGTCGTCTGCTGCCACGACATAACGCTGCGGTCCGCCGCGCGGTTGCTCGCGGCAACTGCGCGGCAACTTTCTTATTGTACTAGTTAGGTGGATACTTAGGTGGATATGCATAAGGTCGTCTGTATGCACTGGCCCGCGTGCGTTGTTCATTGATTGGCTAAGAATCGATGTTCGGTTTATATTGCCACGCCCACTTGTTTTATTTTGATGTATTCGGGTTTGACCAGCAAGAACGGTTATCAACGCTCGACGCTGTCCGCGAAGCAGTGTTCGAGAAGCTTCGCGATTGTAGTACATCATTTTGGTAAGATTGCGCGTCGCACGTGAATGTTCCAGCTTTTCCGAGAGATAACGCCGCCACCAGCGATATCGCTGGAAAGTTCGATAGCGCCTGTATAAAAGCCGACGCGCTTGACCGCTTGTCAGTTGATCGACGGTCGACGCGCTGTTCGCCGCTATCAGTGTACTGCTGTAGTTTGACTTTCAGTTTCCCAGCCACAAGTTCAACCAAATAAAGAGTCTTATCTCGGACCTGCTGACTGCTGCCTTCGTCGACGTCACGACCCTTTGACAATATTTGAGCTGTGTACATTGCGCTTAACTTCCAAGCATGGGAGTTTCTACGCGAATGAGCGTTTTCAGCGTAATTTTTATAACTACCACCACAATTTTAGCCGCTGCCGTCTTATCTAGACCAAGAACAATCCAACACGTTTGTAAAAGTCTTTACAGTGTACAAAGAAGCGTACTTACTCGAGATACAAAAACGTTCTAGAAAAACAGTACTCATGTTGTCTACAATTTATTGAAAAAAACTTTCTCGAAAAACATCACCAATGCTTTGCAATGTTTACAAGACACGTTTTTGCGACGGTTAAAGGGATACTGACCCAAAATCGGAAAAGTTTACGAGAACTCGGTAAATGAAATCTCAGTGTGCGATTACATCGAACAGATGTCGTCTCTGAGCAATTTTTTCAGCGGATAGTTGTATTTTAGGTGTCTCATCTTTCTACGTCGCATCCTTCTACGGTGCCTTAAACAATTCGTACAGATCGGCCGTGATGTGAGTACTCTGTCGCTAGAAGAGTCGTCAGTATTCAACTTCAGCTTTTCAACTTCACCAAGCAGATGTTCCATGCCCGCAGCACTTCTTCCACTGTACGACAGCCGTTTGCGTTTCCTGCTGTAGCCGTTCACTACGCAGTTAAACTGCTCGTCAACTACAATTATCTTTTGCACAAGTAAGTCTCCGTTCCCGAAGCAAAGTGTGGGATTGGACTAGTTGGTATTCCATCATTAAACTGCTCAGCGCAAAAAAAAAATGACACGGTACAAATAGAAAAGACGAGGACCAGTCTTTTCTATGTGTACCGTGTCAAAATTTTGCGCTGAGCAGCCCTGTTCCCGAGCCGGCTAGTGTAAAATATTCCACACATCTTGTTCGATACCTCGTCGTAAAATCTCTCGAAAATCCACTGCTTTGAAGGCATAGCGACAGCTGACAACTGATCGAATGTCAGTGTGATGCAACTCTCAGTCTCGGTAGCGTATATAGGTAATCGCCTACCTTTCGTTTTGCTGTTCTATTTCTGGCCGCTCCTCCAAACTGGGCACTGGGCTTTCGCAGGACGCCGTGCGTTTTGGGGAGGATTTGCGCCTAAACCCTGAACATTTTGGCTTTGAAATGTGGGGTGGAAGTGCTGGGAACAAGCGCGGCACGGCACCGGGCGCGAGTTCCCACTTTCCACGTGGGATCAAAACTGCTTGTCCCGCAACGACACGACGATAGTGCTTTACAACGTCGTCACTCACAAAATGAACGTCACAGACCTTGCATTTCGCAGTAAGCTTTCTATCTTTGCGATGCAAAGCTTGAATGGCGTAGGGTCTTTTGGAGTTCCGAAGAAGTGTCGTGAAGCGGAGTCGTCGTTGCGGTAGCCGCTCTTGCAGGCCGGCGCAAAGCAAGTCGTCATACCGCACTGTGAATCTGTTCGCCCTCGTTACGCTTCGTACATCATGCACGTGTCTTCGAACAAGACGCTAAGTCTGGTCAAGAACAGCCGCAAAAATGACGAGCGAAGAAAGCGCAGACGACGCTGTAACCCACGTGCGCTCGTACATCGGCGTCGCCGATCACAAGCGCCAGCCGCGGGAGCTAGACGTGACTGCAGCGCCACTAGTTCTCACGACCGCCACGTGGACCGCCTCTCCGGCGGAGCTTTTAAACTGAGTTTGTTCTAGTAACGTTGTCCTAGACACTGTCGAATTCCGTCATCTTGTCAAATTTCGTAATGGCGGCACTTTAAGCATAGGCGTGCGCAGAGGGGGGCAGGGAGGCCTAGTCACCTAAGAAGAGGGGGGCGCAGTCTGTCCCATACATTGACCTAATAGGGAGGGTGAGCGCCGCGATGAACCTCCCCCCCCCCTGAAACGGAACCCTGCGCACGCCTATGCCAATCAGACTTGTCCAATGGCGGAATTCGACAACATGGCGAAATTTGACAATGCCCAGAATAGGAACCCTAGAATGCCTACTAAAAATACAGTTGTTGAGTGCCCAGTACGATATAATTCTTCCTTTTGCGAATCAGCGAAGGGCCCACCACGCGTCCGTAAGGCAACACGTGAACCTACGCTGCTGCTCACTTTGTAGATACTTTGCAGCTGACGATGATAAATATGTCTGAGTGCTTTGTAATTGGTGAGCTTTTAAAACACCTGTTCCTTGCGCAATTCACATGTTTTGACGCCTGGCGCGATTCAACGTTTCTGGAACGCAATATTACATGCGTTAAAGATACTCCTTCCACTACATGACACTCATGTAGTGTTTTTGTTTTCAGAGCAGTTTCAATTAATGGCGTGGCTATGTGGTAGAGCACCCGCTTGCCATGCAGATGGCCTCGGTTTGATTCTCACGCGAACCGAATACTTTTTATTATTTATTTCATTGGCATCTTTATCAATTTTGCGGTCACGGACAAGATGACGATTTTTCGCTCACAACCAACGACGCCGACATCGACGCCGCCACCGACTCCGGAATTTCTGCGAAACGAGCTCTTTAACGCTATCGCGTTAAAAAACTGACTGCCTACTTCTCGTTTTTCTTTGGTCAGTTACACATTTCTTAAACGAATCAGTTTTTTTTTTTTTTCAATTTACCTCGTCAAGGGGGCTGAATCGATAACTATGGCGAGCTATGTAGTTTTCACAGGCATTGAAGAATAGCTATAGTAGGCAAGTGTGGCAAAATAAAAAAAAAAATTCAGGTAGCTTCTCACTAGTGGTGCCAAGCCTGAAGGAAGTGCCGAGCTGGGCCGCCTTGTCTCTCTTTATTTTTCTCTTCCTTTCTTCCTCTTTTTTTTTAAATAAATATATATAAGGAGAGGTTGGTGCCAATGCGTGGCGCCGGCTACTCCTCTTGCGCAAATGGTTGTCGTCGCGAAGTAGAAAATAAACACAAGGCTATGCAAAGGCACATAGTACAGCACTCACGCACTCAGACCAAGTTCTTCAATAGAATATTTTGTCCACTCAACGCAAAAGTCGACAAAACACAAGTATTCACACGATTGAAATGTCCACACAAAACATAATAGTTCACTAAAATGTTGCCATAACCGATCATGTCTCTTGGGAGTTGTCTCTTAAATGCCGCAGTGTAACTGCAGCAATGATGTTTTCACAAAGAATTCTCTGCTGAAACGAAAACTGCAAGAATATGTTGTCGAAGGATACCGGTTAACAATAACGCGAAATAATTTTATCAGATTTAGTGCCTTTGTGATATTTCTGATTCTTCCAAAAATTTCACTACTGCGCGAGTAGCAATGTTTTGAGAATTTCCTGTTGGCCATGGGCCCACGTTTTTTGCTCTTGATCAGGCCCGTTTATCCAAAGAATTTAATTTTTGCAAAAGTTTCTTTCGAGGAACATCATAATTTTTACAGTGTAGAAGAAGGTGCTCTATGTCTTCAGCTTCTCCACATGAGCATGTAGCACTGTCAGGTTTTCTTATCCTGTACAGCAATGTCTTTTTATAGGCCGTGCCAAGCCGAAGCCTATGAATGACTCCTTCTACGGATCGGCGAACCGTTATCGGAATAACAAATTCTACGCTCGATCAGTGCTACATAACTGAGAGTTCTATGCACCGTTTGCGAACCAAGTTTCCTAACACAATCGACTGTACAGCTTATTCAGTATACATCGCGTATCACTCATAGCTAGACGTAGAGGTAGTAGTGATAAATCATTCTCCTTATGTGCTGCACGTGCCATGAGAACATCTGTGTCGTTTCCTATGATTTCACGGTGACTTTGGACCCACTGGAATATTATGCTGTGGGTTAATTCTCTTGCCATGGCGCCTGTTTTCTGTATTTCGTATGCCAGAAAGCTAACTTTGTTTCCTAAGCTGATTCCTTTTGAACAGATTAATGAGACTTGTGAGTCGAAGAGAACTACCCAGCAAAGAGGACCTGGCTGACGACATACGAAACGTAACGCACAGAGAATTGCATCCAGTTCTGCCATTGTGGATGAAGTAGAGTAGCTGAGCTGAAAAGCTTTTTTTCTCTTTTTAATGCGATAGCGTTAAAAAGCTCGTATCGCAGAAATGCCGCCGTCGGCGCCGGCGTCGATGTCGGCGCCGTTGGTTGTGAGCGAAAAATGATCATCTTGTCCGTGACCGAAAAATCGAGAAAGCTGCAAATAAAATAAAAAACGCCAGGCCTGCGCTGAAATCGCAGCACAGTCACAGCGAAAGCTGAAAGAGCGGCGTTTCTAGAGCCCGTTGTAAGCTCTCTTGGGGCTACATATACTAGTACACTACAAAGGTACCCACTACGCCATAAATCACAATTTTTGTGAAGTTGGGAAGCACCTACTAAGCCATTATTCGTCATTCTGCGGAGAAGCGAGGCACCAGCTACACGTCTGTAAGGCATTATGTGCACTTTGTTGGCGCGACGACTGATGACGATGAAGAATAATGGCTCAGCCCTCTGTAATGGGTTGGAAGCTTTAAACAGCCCATTAGTTATGTAATTTGCATTGGGTGACGCCTGGTCGCTATTTCCCTCTCCCGTCATGCTATAACATACGTTGACGTGGGAGAGAGACGGAGGAGGGGGCGAAGAACTTTACTGAGACCCCGAGGAAATGGATCATGCGCTTGTGGGCTTCCTTGGCAACCAATACAAGTGCACTCGCGAGGAACCCACTACGCTATAAATCATTGTAATTTTTGAGAAGTAGGCCAGCAGGCACTGTGCCATTTTTCGTCATTCTACGGAGAGGCGTGGTACCTGCTAAACGCATGTAAGGCATTATGCGCACTTTGTTGATGCTGTGCCTCATGACGACGAAGAATTATGGCAGAGCCCTTTGTAATGGGTTGGAAGCATTCAACAACCTACTCGCTGTGCAATTCGCATTGCGTGACGCCTGGTTACAGAATTCGCGTTGTGAGACGCTTGGTGCTTATTTTACTCTTCTACCACGCTATATTGCATATGCTAATGTGGTTCCTTCCTGACATGAAGCCTGTATAGCACCTTTTTGCAAAGCAGTTTCAAGCACCGGCATGGCTCAGAGGTTGAATACTGGGCTCCCACGCAGAGGGCCCAGGTTCGAACCTCGTTCCAGCCTGGAATGTTTTTCTTATTTCGTTTTTTTTTTCTTATTTCGAGCGATACTGGTTACGGACACCGGCGGCGGCGGCGGACAACTACGGCGCCAAAAACGGCCGGTGAAATGATCTCATAACAGCTTTCGCTGTAATAATAAAACGTTGAGTACGACTGAGAATCGAACCCAGGCCGCCTGCATGGCAAGCAGGTGTTCTACCACACAGCCACGCCTCTGCTCGGAGCTGCACTGAAATTAACTTTGATGCTTCCCAAAAATACACGTCCTGTATACAGGTGTCACAGAACGAGATGTAATATCGCAGTAATATTGCGTGGTACAAGCGTACATTGCCATCGGGCGTCACACCATGTCAACATCCTAACGACTTGGTGGTTTAAAGACAGCCACCCATTACAAAAGGCACACACATTACTGCGCGTATTTCCTTAAGACCACGTAGTGGGTGCATCGCAACTTCGAAATAGTTGCTCGCGCATAATTGCTCCTGGTTTAAAGCATGCCACCCATTACATAAGGTACACACCTTAGTGCGCGCATTCTCTTAAACACTCGTAGTGTTCGAAGTGCGCACTAGGGGCAGGATATCGCTATCGCGTTCAACTCTTAAAGGCGAAGCTTAAGTGTCCCCCACTTTTCTTTCGTTTTTCCTCTTCTCTATTTTTCTATCTCTTTTGTGTCTGTTTATTTGTAGTTCTTTCCTTCTCTCTTTCTCCCCTTTATTTTCGTCTTTCTCGCCCTTTCTTTCTCTTTCTTTCGTGTCTCTCTCTCTGTCTCTGAATATTCCGCTTGCTCTTTCTTTCTATCTCTTTCTCTCATTTTTCTCTTTCTATCTTGCTCTCTGTTTTCTCTCTCTTTTTGGTATCTGTTTCTTTCTATTTCTTTCTGTCTTCATACATTTCTTTCTCCGCATTTCTATCTTTTTCTGCCTTTCTTCCCCTTCTTTCTCTCGGTTTCTGTCTTTCTCTTTCTTTCTCTGTCTCTGTACACGTTCTCTCGCCCGTCAGAGGTATTGCACCCCACGCCGGACAAATCGACGCACGTATTATGGGAGCGAAGCAGAAGATGAAGAAGAGGATGAGGAGGAAGAAGAGGGCGCGTACCGGTTCATGATGATGATAACTTTTGTGCACGACTAACGGAGTGTCTCCGAGCTTAAACAGCTCAGCTGGTAATAATCCATCTGGTGATTTCGGCAAATTCTATGCGTTTAGGGGTTTAAAACTTCTTCGTAGCATCTCCCAATTAGAAGTTCCAATAGAAAGCTGTGGGCACATTAGTCCTTATTGGTATCTTCCTTCAGACAAAAAAAGCAACTTAGCACTTTTATTGCGGTAGCAATCATATGGACAGTCTCGGCTGGTTTTTGCCGCCGCCGTCATCCACCGCATATATATATATATATATATATAAAAGTCCCAAAGAAATATAATTCACAAAAATGCTTCCGAAGCGCGGAATCGAACTAGCGACCTCTCTCTCCGCAGCGCGTGGCGCTAACGACGACGCCACAAAGCGCAGATGCTTCAGGTAGCTAACGGCGAGCGTTATATACACACCCTTTACCGCTGGCAGGACTAAGAGACGGCAGGCGCTTATAAGCGTTTCTTCATTAGCAGCGAGATGGCGCGAGGAGCGCAACGGGCGCATTTAAATGTGGTCGGCCAGCTCGCTCGCTTCTAACATTTGCGCAGGGAAAACATTGCCCTTCCGCTGTCTGCTCGCGCGGTATTTGCGGCCTGGGGGCAAACATTTTTGCAGCGTAGCAGCGCGTCCATCACGGGCCGCTTTGCTTGTTATCGCATTCATTGCTTCGCCCTTGCGGCGAAACTGTGACTTTTTCTAAATGTTCTATCAACAAACCTATTCAGATGTGCTCTTTCCATATTGAAAATGTGTTGGCCGGCTTATAGGCGACGACTTCAATTCGTTTACATTTTTCATTCGGTCATGCAGTGTACTCATATCGTCATTGTTTTTTGTTGTATGCATTACTCATTCAATCAGTAAGGAAGTCATGCTACTGTAAATGAAGAACGTTTTATAATGCTTGACTATTCTATTCAGAAAACAAACTCTGTACCTTTAGGTGCTATGAAGTTTCATAATATGGTGTTCAATATCCCTGCTGTGCATCCTCTCCATACGACGGTTTTGACTAAAACTGCATTAGTGTACACGTGAATTAATTGCCGTGTGGTTATCCTGCCGACGTAGCACGTCAGCAGGATAACCGGTGGTCATTAAGGGTAACTGACTGGATTTCAAGAGATGGCACACGCGTGAGGGAGCGACAGAAAATTAGGTGGGTAGATGAGATTAAGAAGTTTGTAGCTATAACCTGGCAGCAGAAAGCGCAGGAGCGGGTTGATTCGCGGAACATGGGAGAGGCCTTTGCCCTGCAGTGGGCGTTAACAGGCTGATGATGATGCTGATGATGATGAATTAATTGCAGTGTTTTCGTCGCCTTCAAAGATAAGCATGCCGTTTCGCAGTAGTAAATAATTAGTAAATAATTTTGTCAGGCAAATTCGCTTTGACTCTACTCCTGAGCGCTCTTTGACATGCCGCACATTTTTCGCAGCACATTGTGACTCGACTTTGACAGTGACACGTCGTTTGGCTTCCGGAAGTGCTATTTACTAGATTGGTCTACAATATTTCTTCTTTTCATCGTCTGTGCAACTTTCAAAGCTCTCTCTAGCAAAAATAACTGCAAAAAAGCATGTTAATTCCAGGGGCACTCAAAGCCTGTCTAGCATCCCTTTATCCCTTTATTGTTTTTTCCACTTATAGCCACATAAATTTCAGCATGGTTCATGTAGGAGCATCGCGTTGTGCGATTTTGACGCGAAGAGTGCGCTTCAGATCGTCATTAAGTTAAGTCAAAATAAATTGGAAGAAACCTTGATCTACTCCATCAAAAGCACCTGTCACATATGTACAGTACTAAGGCATTCAAACGCGACATAAAATTTTTGAGTATAATGAATGGTATGCGCAATTGCTCGAGATAACCACATCATGTAGCGACCAGTCTGATCTTCAAAGCTTGGCTCTGATGTACGCGTTCGAGTCGAAATTGCGCTGGTACCACCCTAACTGAAGATGGTGGAAACAAAAGTATGTCCGTTACTTAGCGTTAAACTGTCCTGTTTCAATACATGAGTATTGTACGTCCGAACACACGCAGCCCTTCGCCATCAACAGGCAGAGGTTTGATCTAGCTGAGTTATAGGTAATGTTCTTTCTGTTGTACTTGGCTGATTTCTACGTCTTTGAGATGAATAATGTAAGGGAATGATAAATAACTTCAAAAAGCTGAACTTCCGAGAAGATATGGACAGACAGCAAATGTGTAAGTTCCCGTAGGGAGTTAGATTGAGTGAAGAAATTAATGACTTCGGAGGGATAAAAAGGAATCAGCTCACACAAGATGGAGTTAATGAGATATCATTCGGAGAGGATTTCTTCCTGCAGTGGCATGCCGATATAAACTGAGAACGATGATGATGACGTAGATATCAATTCAAACTTTTATATGCGATCCACACCACTGAATCATTTTTATTTTATACTCCATCTCTTCCATCCCGCACGATATCCCTCAGACTGCCCCTACTGTGCAGCGACGTCCACATTGTATCACTGTACCCCGGAATGTCCACGCCCACTGAGCTACCCCCCGATTCCTTCACCCTCACACTCCTCCTGGGAGACTATACGCTGATCAGCTGAGAGCCGCAGGGGCAGCGTCGATTGAGCCAGCGGGCACTTGGAGTGGCGCGAGCCATTTCTAGGCTCCACCCCACGAGGGGTGGAGCGCATCGCTGTTTTCCTTGAAAAAATAAAAATCTATCTCCTCTCCTCCACAAGGCACATTTAAGAAGAGTTAAATTTCAATAGTCTGCAAAGAAAGAAATTTCAGCCTAATTTTCTTGCTAAATTTTATGCCACGCTTCCTATTTGAAATCTAACAAGACAGAATTTTAGGAAAAAAAGAAGGCTTAAAGCGATGAGAAATCGCTGAAAGGGAATGTCGCTGGAGCCAACGTTTTGACATAAGGACTTGTTTGACATGAGGACATGAGGACAAGTCCCCTTTTGGAAGCGTTGTCTCCAGCGACAATGCCTGTTAAGCAATTTATCTCCAATTCAATGTAATTTTAGTAGAAAAATCTCCGGGCAGTAAGTCGTCCTAGTGGAAACTGATGGGTAACATTGCGAAAAAACTTCGATTGGCTAGCAGAGGCAATGGTTCACGTCCAGTAAACAGGCTCCGACTTTTTAAATGCGAAGCATTTCTTAGCGAACTTCTGCGACTTTGAGCGTATCTATCTATCTATCTATCTATCTATCTATCTATCTATCTATCTATCTATCTATCTATCTATCTATCTATCTATCTATCTATCTATCTATCTATCTATCTATCTATCTATCTATCTATCTATCTATCTATCTATCTATCTATCTATCTTATAAAGGCGTTTATTGACGGCACTAGTCGACGAAGCACAACGGCGACAGTCAAGACAGAGCGCGGACTCTGAGCGCGAGGAGCGTGCTGTCAGAGAAGAGCCGAAGCGGAACGACCCACTAGAGAGCGCCCGAGAGGGCGACCCATTACATAGACTTCCAACGCTTCGCTACAATACCCCGGGTACGAAAAAGGGAGCCGCCTGGCGACCTAACTGCTTGTCACTATGAGCGGGTCATGATAGGGCTTCAGGCGCTCCACGTTGACAATGTCGCGCCCTCGACGGCGCATGTCCGAAGATGGTTCAATGGGCTCGATCAGGTAGTTGACCGGGGATGTGCGTTCGACGACACGGTAGGGGCCGTCGTACTTGGGCAGCAGTTTGGAAGAGAGGCCAGGTGCAGTGGTAGGGACTGAGAGCCATACGAGTGCTCCAGGGCGGTACGTGGGCGCAGAAGTGGTGGTGTCACCGCGAATGCTCTTTTGCCGCTCTTGGTCATGCGTAGTAAACGTCTTGGCAAGCTCCCGACACTCCTCAGCAAGTCTGGCTGTGGCAGAAATAGGCGCACACTCAGACGGATCCGGCTTGTATGGAAGGATTGTGTCGATTGTGTGCGACGGGTGTCTGCCGTACAATAAGAAAAAGGGGGAGAAACCAGTAGTGCTCTGAGGGGCGGTATTATAGGCGTAGGTGACGAAAGGCAGAATGGCATCCCAATTGGTGTGATCGGCGGCGACGTACATCGAGAGCATGTCGCCGAGCGTGCGGTTAAAGCGTTCGGTGAGGCCATTCGTCTGCGGGTGGTAAGCAGTAGTTTTCCGGTGAACAACGTTGCACTCTTTCAGGATGGCTTCGACGACTTCCGACAAGAAGACACGACCTCGATCGCTGAGCAGCTCCTGGGGTGGACCGTGGCGCAGCATGAATCGGTGCAGTAGGAAGGAAGCAACATCGCGCGCTGTAGCCGCTGGGAGGGCGGCAGTTTCGGCGTATCGCGTAAGGTGGTCAACAGCGACGATGGCCCAGCGGTTACCAGCCGACGTTAGAGGAAGTGGTCCATACAAGTCTATGCCAACGCGCCCGAACGGACGGTCAGGGCAAGGCAGAGGTTGCAGAACTGCCGGCGACAGGTGCGTTGATGTTTTGCGGCGCTGGCAATCGATGCAGGAGCGAACGAACTTCTGCACGTAGCGGTACATCCCTCGCCAAAAGTACCGTTGGCGAATGCGATGGTAGGTTTTCGATACCCCAGAGTGTGCGCACTGCGGATCAGAGTGGAACGATTCGCATATGTCAGAACGCAGACTGCGGGGTATTACGAGTAGCCACTGGCGGCCGTCGCCGTAATTGCGTCGGTGGAGGAGGTCGTCGCGAACGGCGAAATGGCGGGCTTGACGACGCAACGCGCGAGTGGATGGTGTTGCCGATGGATCAGTCAGCAAGTCTATCAATGAGGCGATCCAGTGATCCTTGCGCTGTTCAGTAGCGATGGTGTGAATGTCGATAGAAGAAACGACATTGTGAGACACTGAGCTATGGGTATTGTCGTCAGGCAAGGGGGAGCGCGAGAGTGCGTCGGCGTCAGCATGCTGGCGTCCATTGCGGTACAGCACGCGGATATCGTAGTCCTGTAGGCGAAGTGCCCAGCGGGCGAGGCGACCTGAGGGATCCTTCAGTGACGACAACCAGCATAGTGCATGATGGTCGGTGATCACATCAAATGGGCGACCATACAAATAAGGTCGGAATTTCGTAAGGGCCCAGATGATCGCCAGGCATTCCTTTTCGGTGACGGTGTAATTCGCCTCGGCTTTAGTAAGCGTACGGCTTGCATACGCCACGACATATTCAGGGAACCCTGGTTTGCGCTGCGCAAGGACAGCGCCAAGGCCAACACCACTAGCGTCTGTGTGTACCTCTGTAGGAGCCGTAGGGTCGTAGTGGCGTAGTATGGGAGGCGACGTCAACAAACGGCGGAGCTTTTCGAAAGCGTCGTCGCACTCGGACGACCATGAATGGAGGGGCCCGTTACTTCCGAGGAGCTTCGTCAGAGGCGATATGATAGTCGCGAAATTTCGAATGAAGCGCCGAAAGTAGGAACACAGTCCTACGAAACTGCGCAGTTCTTTGACGGACGTAGGTTTCGGGAACTCGGTCACGGCGCGAAGTTTGCCTGGATCGGGGAGAATTCCGTCCTTGGACACGACGTAGCCGAGGATTGTCAGCTGCCGTGCTGCAAATCGGCACTTCTTTAGGTTCAGTTGCAGACCGGCGTCGCTCAAACGCATCAAAACATGCCGTAGGCGTTGAAGATGGGTGGAAATGTCCGGAGCAAAAACGACGACGTCGTCGAGGTAGCACAAGCACGTGTGCCATTTCAGGTTGCGCAGAACGGTATCCATCATGCGCTCAAAGGTGGCGGGCGCATTACACAACCCAAACGGCATGACGTTGAATTCGTACAGGCCGTCGGGCGTGACAAAGGCGGTCTTCGGTCGAGCGTCGTCAGCCATAGGTACTTGCCAGTACCCTGAGCGCAAATCGAGAGATGAAAAGAATTCGGCGCCTTGCAGGCTGTCAATCGCATCGTCTATTCGCGGCAGTGGATACACGTCCTTACGAGTGATCTTGTTGAGTCGTCTGTAGTCCACACAGAACCGCACAGAACCGTCCTTCTTCGCAACAAGTACGACAGGAGACGCCCAGGGGCTGTTGGAGGGTCGAATAACATCGCGTCGAAGCATGTCGTCGACTTGCTCGGTGATTACACGGCGTTCTGTAGGAGATACGCGATATGGACGTTGCCGCAGTGGCAGGTGGGCGCCAGTATCGATGCCGTGCGTAACGGCCGAGGTGCGGCCGAGAGGCGTTTGAGCGACATCGAAAGAAGAGCGAAATTCTTCCAACAGGTCCAGAAGCTGGGAACGCTGGACCTGCGTAAGGTTGTCAGCTATGGTGGAACCAAACACGTCAGCGGGTGATGAACCAGACATCGAAACAGCACTGAGCGTACTGGAACTGCGGCCGTGCGTGTCATCGGGTTCGTCCATAACTTGTGCGTCTTCGAGGGGTTCCACGCTGCCGAGACATTCCCCTCGCACCAACGTAACACTGTACGGGGAGGGGTTGATTACAAAAATAGAGGTGCTTCCCTGAGTGATTTGAACGGTCGCGAAAGGCACCAGCAAGCCTTTCCTCGTGCAAATACGGTCACATGGCGAGAGGAGTGCAACGGTGTCGGATAGACTGGCGCAGTAGACGGACACCGCCGTTGACGAGTTTGCAGGCAATTTGATGTCGTCTTTGACGAGTACCTTGCTCGCAGCCGACGGACTGTCTTCCGGCGTCAAATTAGAGAATGGTGACAGCTCTATTTCGGCTGGTGCGCAATGAATGACGGCGTCGTGGCGGGAGAGAAAATCCCATCCGAGGATGACGTCGTGAGAGCAGGCAGGAATTATGATCAGTTCGACGACGTACATAGCGTCCTTAATCATGACGCGGGCTGTGCACACCGCTGTAGGGTGAATACCTTGGGCGCTGGCTGTACGGAGGGAGAGCCCGGAAAGTGGCGTCGTCACTTTGCGCAGTATTCGGCTAAGCTTTGCGTCCATAACGGATACAGCGGCTCCAGTGTCGATAAGGGCAGATGCACGAACACCGTCTACAAACACGTCTATCACGTTCGATGGGCTTCGCTGAGGGCTTTCACAGTTCGATCGCGTCGCAGCCCTTGCCTCGTGGACTGCGACGACTAGTTTTCCTGGTCGCGTGGGACCAGACGTGGCCGCATCGGGGACAGTGAACGGCGTCGTGGTGACGGTGAACGGCGGGTAGAGGGCGCTGGGCGAGACGGCGGTGACATAGGCTGCGGTGAATCGTAATACGGGCGGCTCGACTGGCTTGGCATGGTTGAGGCGACTGGAGGCGACTGCACGCGATTGCAATAGCGGGCGACGTGACCGGCGCAACCACACGCAAAGCAGATGGGGCGGTTGTCGGCAGTGCGCCATCGGTTCGCCGGGGTGGGTCCCATCCATGGCCCAAGACGCGGTGGACGGGGCGGCGGCTGATAGGACTGCATGGTGGGCTGCAGTCGTGGCCTAGGAATGACGTCGGCGTACGCAGCCGGCACACTCGCCTGGAAGGCCTGTGTTCTGGCGACGACTTCGGCGTAAGGATGTGGGGCAGACACAGGGATCGCTGGGGGTGGCCTGGCTACAACTTGCGCGTAACTGAGTGGCGCAAGCGCCGGAGGTGGCTGGTGGTATTCCGGCATGACCTCCGCGATTTCCTGTTGAATAGCGCGGCGTAAGGGAGGCAGCAGTGTGGTCGACGGCTGTTCAACATGCTGCGACTGAGGCAAGGTCAGTAGAGAAAGCTGGCGGGCAATTTCCTCGCGTACAAATGACTTGACCTCGGCGAGCAAGCCCGAGTGATCAGAAATGGCCCACAAGCCAGCGAGGTCGCCGTCGCGTGATGGAGGTCGACGGGTCAGCAACCGCTGCCGGCGCAGCTCCTCGTAGCTTTGACAGAGCGTGATCACCTCTGTCACGGTACGAGGGTTCTTGGCGAGCAGCATGGTGAAGGCATCGTCGTCGATGCCTTTCATAACGTGTCGAATCTTGTCAGACTCAGACATGGTTACGTCGGCCTTCTTGCACAAGTCGAGGACGTCTTCGATGTAGCTGGTAAACGACTCACCGGTCTGCTGAGCTCGTTCACGTAAACGCTGTTCGGCTTGCAATTTACGTACGGCAGGTCGGCCAAACACGTTGATGATGGCGGTCTTGAAATCAGACCACGTGAGGAAATCGGTTGCGTGGTTGTTGTACCACAGGCTGGCCACACCCGCGAGGTAGAAAACCAGGTTACTCAGCTTTCCTGCCTCGTCCCATTTGTTGGGTACGCTCACGCGCTCGTATATCGCGAGCCAGTCCTCCACGTCAGTGCCATCCGCGCCGGTGAATATAGGAGGGTCGCGGATGCGGGGGGAACCGGAGCATGGTGTCGGTACAGGGGGAAGCGTTTGCTGGGCGGCGTCTTGAGGCATGGTAGAGGGCACGGTACGGGATCGAAGCGCCAGGGGCATCGAACGGACCGAAGCTGGTTGGACGGCGCAGCACTCTCCACCAAATTATAAAGGCGTTTATTGACGGCACTAGTCGACGAAGCACAACGGCGACAGTCAAGACAGAGCGCGGACTCTGAGCGCGAGGAGCGTGCTGTCAGAGAAGAGCCGAAGCGGACGACCCACTAGAGAGCGCCCGAGAGGGCGACCCATTACATAGACTTCCAACGCTTCGCTACAATCTATCTATCTATCTATCTATCTATCTATCTATCTATCTATCTATCTATCTATCTATCTATCTATCTATCTATCTATCTATCTATCTACTAGCCGCCTACGACTTTGTTTTCTCCTGGCCATTTCGTTAATCGTATGTATACCAAAATTGGTATGGCATAACATGACAGTATTACGTACATAAATGACAGGTCATAACATGAAAATCAAGGCATGCATGTCGTGAACAACACGACTTACATTCCACGGTATTAGGGCTCTTGCGGCCGTTCCGGTAATTTCATATGTAAGAAAAGTGGTATGGCGTGACAAGAGTTCATGACGAACATAATGAGAGGTCCTAACGTGCAAATCGCGACACGCATTTCACGTACAGCAACATTTACATCACATGGTGTCGGGGCTCTCGCGGCCGTTTAAATGAATGGGTATATATGAAAACTGGTATGACGAGACATTTCTGTATGACGAACATAACTGACACGTAGTAACATGAAAATCATGACATGCATGTCATGTACGACATGGTTTACATGCCACGCTCATGGCGCACTCGCAGCCATTTCGCTAGATTGATATTGTGCGACGCGATTGTCGACGAACATAGGTGACAGGTGGTAACATGAAAACCATGACATGCATGTCATGTATGTCATGCTTGAAGTGCCACGCTCATGGTGGATTCGCGGCCGTTACGCTAGCTTGATATGCACCAACATTGGTATTGCGGGATGCGACTGTATGACGAATATAAATAACAGGTCCTAACATGCGAATCATATTAGGCATGTCATGTACGGTATGATTTACATGACACTGTCATGGGGCGCTTGCGGCCTTTTTATTAACTGGATATATACCAAAATTGGTATGGCATGACACGAGCGCGTCGTGAACATAAATGACAGGCCATGCAGTGTATATACCAGAATATACGTAGGAGGGTAGCGAATTGGGCGAGTTTTTTCTCTTTTTCCTCCGTGTTCCATTTGCGCTAGCCATCATGACCAGAATATACGTTTCATTGGACCAGCTGACCACACACACACACACACACACACACACACACATATATATATATATATATATATATATATATATATATATACAGGTCATACATTGTATATACCAGATTGTGCACGCATGCGTGCATGGCACACATGCGATATATGATGAACTAGATGCCGTGGCATGAATGATTTCATTAGGCTCAAAGACAAACAAGGCAATGTATGCAGCTCTTTGCTGGCTGCTTCGCATTACATCAATTGCCACAGTGCGTGGGATGTGCCGGATTTTCTTTTTAGCCAAACAAGCTTGGCGATTCGTGCAGACAGCCTAGACGATCACATTTTATGAATAGCATAGCGCTGCGCGCCACGCAGATGCTTCATTTCGAAAAACAATTTTCGCGTCCCTCTCTAGCGCCTGTCCAGTCTTCCTCGTGCTCGAAGTGACGTGATCTTGCCCATGGGCAACATTACGTTGCACCGACTTCATCTATTGATCATCTGCACTACGAGACGGCGCCTTGGCCCTGCGGTAATGTGGTTTTGGCCACGCATTTACCGCACTTCCTCACCCCACCGCTACGGTGACCCCAGCACCACTCTGACTAGCTGAAGGAAGCTTCTGACACGTGGAGGAAGCCTTGCTCGGTCGTTGGCTGCGTGCCGATGACGTATTCGCTGTCGTCATATTACGTTGCCGAAGTGGGCGTAGTCACGACAGCGGGCTACGGCTACTCCTCTTGGCTGCCGAAAAGGGTGGGAAGGCCGAGCGAGAAGCCGAAACCAGCCGACGCGGGTTGTTCTATACCCTGTAACTTTCTTATCACAGCACTTATTAGCAAAAATCTTGCGGCAGCATGTTCACATCGTACAAGCGCGCAGTTACCGCTTCATTGCATGTTCGTTTTGGAGCGTGGGGTTGTTTACTGGCCCTTTAAAGACAACTGTCAGCATCATGAAGAAGACCTTGATGCCTTACTGCAGTCATGTATATTGCCGCGAGTCTTATATTTCATGAGTGTAAGCTTCACCCACAAAGACTGTGGGCAACGCGCTGCGCAGGCCTCGCCGTGATGTGTAGGAAGCTTCGCGATTGTTTTGGAACAATCTGTTAAGATTGCGCGCCGCACGAGAATGTTCCAGCTTTGTCGAGAGATAACGCCGCCACCAGCGATATCGCTGGAAAATTCGATAGCGCCTGTATAAAAGCCGACGCGCTTGACTGCTTGTCAGTCGATCGACGGACGACGCCCTGTTCGCCGCTATCATTGTACAGCGTGTATTGCTGTAGTTCTAGTTCTCATTTTCCCGGCCACAAGTTCGGCCAAATAAACAGTTTCATTCTGCAAACGCCGACTGCTGTCTTCGTCGACGTCACGACCACGTGACATCTGATGGAGGTGCTGCTTCATGATCCGGACACCACCGCGGAGCGCTGACCCAAGCCCAAGCCGCGAAGAAGACGACTCTAAGGACAACCCGAATCCTCGAACCAGCCGTCGGCAGAAGGGACTACAACCAGAGTACGGGCTCCTTCCCGAAAACGCCAGGCTGCCGAAGACCGCCACATCGACCGCCGAGACGATGACTGACGCAGTGCCCCCTACGGCAATCGTGATGCAGCCACCCAGGGAGCCGCCGACGTTCCGTGGTTCGCCATGTGAAGACCCCGAGACTTGGCTCGAGACCTTTGAAAGGGTCTCAACATTTAATAACTGGAACTGCGAGGACAAGCTGCGCCACGTATACTTCTACCTAGAAGACGCCGCGAGGACGTGGTTCGAGAACCGTGAATCCGCCCTACAAACATGGGATCTCTTTCGGACGACGTTCCTAAGCACGTTCACGAGCGTGGTCCGCAAGGAACGGGCCGCGGCTATGCTGGAGACCCGTGTGCAGCTGCCCAATGAAAATATTGCCATCTACACGGAAGAGATGAATCGCCTGTTTCGACACGCCGACCCAAGTATGCCCGAAGAGAAGAAAGTGAGGTTCCTCATGCGGGGTGTCAAACAGGAACTCTTCGCTGGATTGATAAGGAATCCGCCGAAGACGGTCGCTGAATTTGCATCGGAGGCTTCCACGATCGAGAAAACGCTTGAGATGCGAACGCGGCAATACAACCGCAGCTTCTCGGCTACAAGCTACGCCGACGTTCAAGCCCTAGGACCCGCCGACCTGCGTGAGACGATTCGAGCAATCGTGCAAGAGGAGTTGCGAAAAATTCTACCTCCGTCGCAACCTCAAGTAGAATCCATCGCCGACGTCGTGCGCCAGGAGATCCAGCATTCACTCGGCGCGCCTCAGCTAGCAGAGCCGCAGCCGCAAGCTATTAGCTATGCTGCTGCAGCCCGCCGTCATGTTCCTCCTCCACGCCCCCGCCAAGACGCCACACCGCCGCAGTACCGTCGCCAGACGCCGCCGCCGCCACCGACGCCCTACCGACCACCTGCCGGCCAGCGTAACACCCCGAGGAAGACCGATGTCTGGCGTGCCCCCGACAACCGCCCGCTCTGCTACCACTGCGGAGAGGCCGGCCACACGTACCGCCGCTGCCAGTACCGACAGATAGGACTACGCGGATTCGCTATCAACGCGCCGCGCCCGGAGCCAGGCGAACGGCCGCGCGACATCAACGACTACCTCGCCGGAACACAGTGGCAAGAACGACGACCTTCCCGCTCGCCGTCGCCCGGCCGCTACATGTCACCGCACCGCCGGCCGTACACTGGCCCAAACCGGGGCCGGTCGCCTAGCCCGTATCCGGAAAACTAAGGGCAGCAACCGATGGAGGTGCGGTTGCTGAACGACGAAATGCTGAAGATCCTCCGCCGTCGACGACGACGCCGCGACGAAGTTCAGAGCCCCCGCCGAACGCCGAACGACGTCCTGAAGACGAAACTTTGCGACCGGAAGCAGACCTGACAACGCAACGAGGAAGCAGCGGTGCAAACCGACGCAGCCGTGACCCGACGCCGCGACGTAACCGCAACGCAAGACGGCGGACTAGCGACCTCGACGTTCTGATCGACGGCCACAACGTCACCGCTCTCGTCGATACTGGAGCAGACTATTCCGTCATCAGTGGGCCGTTCGCAGCACAGTTGAAGAAAGTTAGGACTGCTTGGGAAGGCCCCGAGATCCGGACCGCTGGAGGCCATCTGATAACGCCGATTGGTGTCTGCGCGGCACGAGTCACCATCAATAACTGGACTTATCCTGCAAGCTTTCTAATTCTACAAAACTGCTCCAGGGATGTGATACTGGGAATGGACTTCCTAAGTGACCACGGCGCCGTCATCGACCTGAGCTCTGAGTCGATAACATTGAACTCAGACAAAGCGCTCCCGCCCCACGCGATGCCAGGCAACCATGCATTGAATGTGATAGAAGAGCAGGTGACCATTCCGCCGCGCTCCAGCGTCATTATTTCCGTCGGCACCGAAAAAGCTGCGAACCTTGAAGGCGTCATCGAAGGCGATCAGCACCTACTCCTGAACCGTCAAATTTGCGTCGCACGAGGTATAGCCGAGCTGCGTGACGGTAAAGCCAAAGTAGTGCTGACAAACTTCAGCCAAGAATATAGGCACCTGAACTTCGGTACGACTGTTGCCTACATCGACGAATGCGTAGCCGCCAGCGATGCTTTCGCCCTCTTCGATGCTGCCGAACCTGCTTCGACGAATAGAGGTCCCGAACCGGATTTTGACGTCAACCCAAGCCTTCCGAAGGCCAAACAAGACCAGCTCAAACCCTGCTCTTGCAATACAAGGACTGTTTCTCGTCGTCATCGCGGGTCCGACAAACGCCCCTTGCGAAGCACCGCATTATAACAGAAGAAAATTCTCGACCACTCCGTCAGAGCCCATACAGAGTTTCTACTCGAGAGCGCGACGCGATAAAGAAACAAGTCGACGAGGTGCTATGCGACAACATCATCCAGCCGTCCAAGAGTCCGTGGGCGTCACCCGTGGTGTTAGTGAAGAAGAAGGATGGGACACTGCGCTTCTGCGTTGATTACCGGCGCCTGAACAAAATCACGAAGAAGGACGTGTACCCCCTCCCACGAATAGACGACACCCTGGATCGACTTCACAACGCGACGCACTTTTCGTCGATGGTCCTCAAGACCGGCTACTGGCAAATCGAAGTCGACGAGAGAGACCGAGAAAAGACTGCCTTTATAACACCCGACGGCCTCTTTGAGTTCAAGGTCATGCCTTTCGGTCTTTGCTCGGCACCTGCGACGTTCCAGCGTGTCATGGACACCGTACTGGCCGGATTGAAGTGGCAGACGTGCCTTGTGTATTTGGACGACGTCGTCGTGTTTTCCTCGACCTTCGACGAGCATCTCCGGCGGCTTGAGACAGTACTTCAAGCAATCGAGGCCTCTGGACTGACCCTGAAGCCAGAAAAGTGCAGATTCGCGTATGACGAGCTCCTGTTTCTGGGTCATGTGATCAGCAAGTCTAGAGTGCGCCCAGACCCGCGGAAAACAGCTGCCATCGCCGACTTTGCGCCACCCACCGACAAGAAGGCCGTGCGCCGATTTCTCGGCTTATGTGCCTATTACCGACGCTTCGTCAAAAACTTTTCACGGATCGCCGAACCACTGACGCTTCTCACGAAGAATAACGTGGAATTCAGGTGGGAAGCGGCGCAAGTGGAAGCCTTTCAAGAACTTAAACGACGCCTGCAGACGCCACCCATACTTGCGCATTTCGACGATTGCGCCGATACGGAAATACACACCGACGCAAGCAGCGTAGGACTCGGTGCCGTCCTTGTGCAAAAGACTGACGGGCTTGAAAGGGTTATCAGTTATGCTAGCCGGTCACTATCCAAGGCAGAAGCAAACTATTCCACAACAGAAAAGGAATGCCTTGCCATTCTCTGGGCTACGTCAAAGTTTCGCCCCTACCTCTATGGCAGGCCCTTCAAAGTTGTTAGTGACCATCACACCTTATGTTGGCTAGCTAACTTGAAGGACCCTTCAGGTCGTCTCGCACGATGGAGTCTGAGGCTTCAAGAATTCGATATTACCGTCGTGTACAAGTCTGGACGAAAACACTCCGACGCCGACTGCCTGTCTCGTGCCCCCGTCGACGCGCCGCCGCAAGACGACGACGATGACTGCTTCCTCGGAACTATAAGTGCTGACGACTTCGCCGAAAGGCAACGGGCCGACGCGGAACTGGGGGGCCTTATTGAGTACCTCGAGTGCAAGACCGCCGTGGTTCCGAAGGTATTCAAGCGAGGACTGCCGTCGTTTTTCTTACGGAACGGCGTTCTCCTGAAGAAGAACTTCTCGCCACTTCGAACCGACTACCTTCTCGTCGTGCCCTCATCATTGCGACCAGAAGTCCTCCAGGCCCTACACGACGACCCGACGGCTGGACACCTCGGTGTTTCCCGAACGCTCGCCAGAGTACAGGAAAAATACTACTGGCCACGCCTTGCTGCCGACGTCGCCCACTACGTTAAGACTTGCCGAGATTGCCAGCGGCGGAAGACACCGCCGACTAGGCCAGCGGGACTTCTGCAGCCAATCGATCCACCTCACCGGCCGTTCCAGCAAATCGGGATGGACCTACTGGGGCCGTTCCCGACGTCGACTTCCGGCAACAAGTGGATCGTCGTAGCGACTGACTACCTCACCCGCTACGCCGAGACAAAGGCCTTGCCCAAAGGGAGTGCCGCCGAGGTAGCCAAGTTCTTCGTGGAGAACATCGTCTTGCGACATGGCGCCCCAAAGGTCCTCATCACAGACAGAGGTACCGCCTTTACTGCGGACCTAACTCGGGCGATCTTGAAGTACAGCGAGACGAGCCACCGCCGAACCACCGCCTACCACCCGCAGACCAATGGCCTCACCGAGCGTCTAAATAAGACCATCGCCGACATGCTCGCCATGTACGTCGACGTTGAGCACAAGACGTGGGACGCCGTCCTTCCGTATGTGACCTTCGCTTACAACACGGCCGTCCAAGAAACGACGCAGATGACGCCGTACAAGTTAGTCTACGGAAGGAGCACAGCGACGACGCTCGACGCCATGTTACCCAACGTCACCGACGAAGAAAATGTCGACGCCGCCGCTTACTTACAACGTGCCGAAGAAGCTCGACAGCTGGCCCGCCTGCGCATCAAGACCCAGCAGCACACCGACAGCCGTCGCTACAACCTTCGACGACGCTTCGTCGAGTACCAGCCCGGCGACCGTGTCTGGGTCTGGACGCCAATACGACGACGCGGACTGAGCGAGAAGCTTCTTCGACGATACTTCGGACCGTACACGGTACTTCGACGTCTCGGCGTACTCGACTACGAGGTTGTCCCCGACGGCATCACGAACTCCCAGAGGCGCCGAGCTCGACCCGAGGTCGTGCATGTGGTGCGCCTTAAACCGTACTATGCTCGTTAGCGCACCGGAGGACTCTAATGTTTGCTTTCTTTATTAGTTTTCTTTAGTATTGCATGTATTCATGTTCTGTTTTTAAGCATCGGGACGATGCTTTTTCAGAGGGGGTCATTGCCGCGAGTCTTATATATGAGTGTAAGCTTCACCCACAAAGACTGTGGGCAACGCGCTGCGCAGGCCTCGCCGTGATGTGTAGGAAGCTTCGCGATTGTTTTGGAACAATCTGTTAAGATTGCGCGCCGCACGAGAATGTTCCAGCTTTGTCGAGAGATAACGCCGCCACCAGCGATATCGCTGGAAAGTTTGATAGCGCCTGTATAAAAGCCGACGCGCTTGACTGCTTGTCAGTCGATCGACGGACGACGCCCTGTTCGCCGCTATCATTGTACAGCGTGTATTGCTGTAGTTCTAGTTCTCATTTTCCCGGCCACAAGTTCGGCCAAATAAACAGTTTCATTCTGCAAACGCCGACTGCTGTCTTCGTCGACGTCACGACCACGTGACAATATCTGCGTGAACTGAGAGTTACAGAACATGCGCTGAAATCTCTCGGACAACCTTGCTAGCTTTCGTATGTAGTTATTTACTCAGCGTGAAGGTAGTGACATTTTTCTTAATATCTGCGCAGCCGTTCTGGCCGGAGCCGCTGGTATTTCGCCGCATGATCATACGGAGCACCATCAAGGAGTTCACTACGAAGGTAAGAATTCACATGCGATGAATATCCTGCGGCAGATAATGCTCACATTATCTAGTGTTTCTAAATGTACAAGAGAAATAAAACTTGTTTTTAGTGAAATACGAATTGTGCGGACGCATTAATGACATCCTAAGCGCCACCGTCGTTATTTCGTCCTGGTATGGGCTTGATAAGCTAAAGTTTTGAAAGCTGCCATTTCCTGACGAGCAGGGAACATCACTGTGGTGCAAGTCGCAACTCTCCGCATTGAATTACGGTTTCAATGGGTAACCCTACTATGACATTCCGTATGAATCCCGATACTTTTGTGTTTTCTATAAAAGTGGTATTTTAAATTTGTCGGAGTTTATGTGGAATACGCATACACTCTGTAAAATATACGTTAATTATAGGCACTTATTCAAATGACAAACAGAATGTTTCAATAAAGGAGTACAAACACTTTCGCTTAATTCATGTATTGGTGCATGCAACACTTATTTTATTGTGATGTTTGCTACCGGAAATTTTAAGATAACAGGGAGCTGAGCTAGTTGGTTAATGTTAAAGAGACGTGCCTTCTTTCTTTTCCGCTGTTCTGCGCCTTTTCAATTGTTAGTCGGCGCTTGTGGTGCCTTGACTTCTCTCTTGTGTCCGTGTTTGCACGCCCTGTCTCCTTAACGTGGTTATCGGAAATGACGCTTCGGTAAGAAGACAGTGAGTTGATTAGAGGCAAGCATTGCAGTGCTAATTGCAGGAACTAAATAAATTAACTTTTTAATTATAAGATACACGCGGCCTGCGCCACTGAAATATTGAAGTCCTTCCTGCGAAGAGACCATTACCGCTTTACATTTACGAAAGTGACCTTTCTCAGTTATTGCGCAGTAATGAAATGTGACCAAATTCACCGGCGGAAGTGAAATCGAAGCGCCGATGAGCGAGACGACCAGACTGACGTCATTGTTTCCGACAGCTATTGCAGTGGTGTTAGTTCCGCATTAATCAACTTGTGTGCGCCTTGCGTTCTATACCCACAAGTGCAGCGCTCACTACGAAGCGAAGTATATCGATGGTTGCTGTAAGAACGCTAGCTGATGCTGGACGTCTCGAAGAGTATGTAAGTTGCACTCTTCCGCGTTTCGGTTTCAACGGCGAAAATTGTCAGAATAAATCACTCTGCTAAAATTTCCAGAGCCTGTTCTTTGAAAACTTGAAAACAACTATTGGCTCCTTTCTGAAAGAGTTCAAAATCTCCTATTGGACCTGGATGAATTAAAGAGTTAATTTAATTTATATAATTAATGCATGCAGTGGAAACCTATACCTATCCTAAGATGTCTGCCGCTGCGAGCAAATATCGCCCTAACCTTATTTTTGAGGATTTTCGGACGCATTTCTTGAAACTCCCTGTGTATGTTTCACCTAAATGTTCAGAAGGTTTTATAACCGTTATTGTTTTTGTTGACGTTTGACCTGATTCGTCTCTTTCTGCAATAAGACTCCAGCGCTATTCTGTGCCACTTGTGACTACCATCTATGGCAGTGTGCCACGGGCACCCCAAAATGAACGCGATCCCCACTTTTAAAGCGGGGAGGTACAAAGGTGGACCTCACATTTACACCAGCAATACACGGTCTCAGTGCAAACTGTTACCTGATATATTGTTATTATACTTTAATTATATCAGTGTTGACAAGCCGAGCTCCCGAGTTTAACCACGTTAAGTGCATCATGCACTTGATTGACAAAGTCGGCGAGGCAGCGTGACATCACAAGTCCTGAGCCCATATAGGACTTTTCATGAACATTGTACGCATGCAGCGCATTTACAACTTCATTCTCAGTGGACCACGTGTTACAAACGCTCCAATGCATAAAATTCTCCAAAATTCCTTACAGCAGTGCAGCTCAGACCTCAACGATGTAACGCGTACTGTAAGCAGGACCTCTCGTTTTGTACTTCTCAAAACCGGGGGCTTCTGCATGAAGGTAGTTGTGAAGAGTTTCTGCAGAGACCCCCCGACAGCACGCCACACATATCCACGGCGCTCGTGCAGCTTATCTGAGGTGCACAGCTACACAACACGTTTCCAGGGCATATGTATAAGGACAAACAGAGCGAACAGTTGAGGATTTTTTTGTTAATTTGATTGTTTTTCGGACTCCTAGGGCGGAGAAAAGCCTTCCAAAACATTCAAGCTCAATAATGCATACATCCTGGCGCAAAGAAGATGATGATAACGGGAGGACTAAAACCAAAGCGCACAAGTCTCGGCCGCTTGTTGCATAGTCGAAACTTGAAATAGCGCGAGCCTGTTACCCCGTGAACTAGACGCAACCGCCGAGCGAATCAAAACGACTGACGTCTTTTGCAACGCACCTCGAAAGCCGTCCTTTGGTGCGCCAACGAACGCCAGTTGTTGTCCAAAGACCGAGTTGCCGCCCGGCTTCGAAATAACACGCAAAAGACGCCTAACCCTAATTTAGACAGTTGCAAACTTTCATATAAATGCAAAATTCGCTGGTTACGCCTCCATAAATTCAAGCTGAGTTTTAACTACTCTGGGGATGAATTATAGACTAGAGCTTAAGTTAAAGGGGCCCTGCAAACATTTTCCAAGTAATAGTGAAACGACTTCATTCAAAAAGCTCATTGCTTCACGGATAGAGTGCCGCGAAAATTTTTAGAATCAGTCAAGTAGGATCGGAGTTGCAGGAATGTGTCGCGCGCTTCAAGCGCTTTCTCTCTCCTTCCGTACTAGCGAGCGCGCTGAAACTAAGCTAGGCAGGCAGGGTGATGACAAGGGGCCTTATCCTTTTTTTTTTCTTCGAACGCGCGCCTTACTCTAAGTGGATGGATGGATGCAGTGGATGGATGGATGCTATGAGCGTCCACTTTATAACGGGGCGGTGACAATTCTGCCACTAGGCTCGGAAAAAAAAACTTCCTTGTTTCATGTTGGCCTAATACCTTATCTACATTGATTAAATCTATGTTATTATACCAAAAAAATATAAATTCACGGTCCATCTCTCTGCCTCTTAAGGTAGAATGACCTTATTTTTCCCCATTATTTATTTTTGTACTTTATCTCTACTTTTCTGCCACCAATACTCTAACCGTCTCTTACTTATTTCTATCGTGGACGTGTTCAGCTTTCCATTGTTGTCCCTAAAACCCAAGGCTTCATATAGACTCGTGCCCACACGTATACCTGGTTGAGTATCGCCACATTCAATCAGTACATGTTCCATCGTTTCCTTAGTTCCCCCGCAGCATGTACATTGTTCTTCTTCGTTACCGAATCTCGCTTTATAACTACGCGTTCTAAGGCAGCCCGATCTTGCTTCAAACAGTAAAGCGCTTCCCCTTGAATTATCATAAAACCTTTCCCTCCTCATTTCGTTTTTTCCATTTCGGCAGTTACTCAGAGCCGGCTTCTGTTCCATCGCTGTCATCCAATAAGTCCTCTCTGCCTCTCTGACCTTCCTCTTAATGCTGCTTGTTGCCATATCGCCCGCACTGCTAGCTGTATATTTACTGGTGCGCCTCCTAGTTCTTTTTCTCCACTGCGTCTCAACGCTTTTTTTATACAAATACCTGAAAACCTTCTCTGCCCATCTACTCTTCTTCATTTTCCTCAGCCTCTCTTCGAATCTCCTTTTGCTCTGAGCTGCCCTCACTTCAGAGCCTGTGCATCCCATATCACCCTTTACCGCCTCAGTTGTCGTCTTCCCGTGAGCGCCCAACGCGAGGCGGCTCACCGTCCTTTGATTTACATCCATTCCTGATTGTACCTCTGACTTCATGCACACCACTGAGTTCCCAAATGTAAGCCCCGGGACCATCACACCCTTCCACACCCCTCGAAGCACCTCGTACCTATTGTGTCCCTATAAAGCTCTGTGCTTCATAATTGCAGCATTCCTCTTTTCCTTTGCTACCGATGCTTTCTCTTGTACCTCCATATATCTGTCTCCCTCATTTACCCATACTCCGAGGTACTTGTACTCGCTTACCCTGGGTATTTTTTGCCCCTGTATTAAGACCGCATGGTCTTCGTCATCGTTGAATACCATCAATCCACATTTTGTTGCACTAAATCCTAGTCCTAGAGCCTCACATTCCCTTTCGCATATATCTGCCGGTCACTGTATATCATCTTGACAGTCCGCAAATAAGACAATATGATCAGCATAAAATATACCTGGAAGCTTCTGCTCAACCATCCTGCCGACCTGTTTTTGCGACAAATTAAATCCAATGTTGCTACCCTCTAGCGCTTTTTCCTTCCTCACCATGTACAGCATGAATAACAGCGGGGACAAAGGACATCCCTGTCTTAGCCCCTTGCTAATTTCAACGCTGTCCTTGCTACTTATTCCTTCCCATTCTATACAAACTGTGTTTTATCGGTATATTTCCCTCAAAAGCTGTATACAGTCGTCCCCTATGCCCACTTCTTTCAATATATCCCGTAAAATTTCCTGATTAACGTTGTCATACGCCCCGGTGATGTCTAGATAAGCTACGTATAAGGGCCTGTTTTCTATTCTCGATATTTCTATACACCGGATAAGAACAAACAGATTATCGTCTAACCGCCTGTCGATTCGAAATCCATTCTGAAGTTCTTCCAAAATATCATTTTCTTCTACCCACGCTTCTATTTTTTTTACTGCCTGCATCGCCAACCTGTATAGCACCGATGTAATGGTTAGCGGTCTATACGAGCGACTGTTATCCTTTTCTCCCCTGCCTTTATAGATTAAGTTCATTCTACTTTTTCGCCAACTGTCTGGTATTTCCCTCTCCTGTAAGCACTTTTCTACTGCTTTCAGCAGTGCTTCTTTAGTGTTATGTCCGAGTTCGTTAATGAGGCTGACGGGAACCCCATCCAAGCCCGGAGTAGTGCGCTTAGGAATTTTTCCTTCGGCCTTCTTCCAATTGAAATTCTCTAGTGCTACATCTTCGTCGGTTGCACTCCTTTGCGTACTTTTACTCACCGGGGGAATCCCCTGGGCGACCGTTTTAAACGAATCGGCTGTTATCTTTCTGATGTAACCTAGCGCTTCATACCCTTCCAATTGATTTCCTCCTTCATCTACAAAACGTTGTTGCATTGTGACAGACTTCCTACCCAGCGCTTTTAGGTGGCTTCAAAATATCCTAGGCGCGGCCTTCTTCTTTTCGCGAGTCTCTGTCATCCAGCGTTCAGTTTCATTTCTAATTTTTGCCTCGACTAATTTCTGCACAATGGATTTTTGCTCTAAATATATTTCCCATATTTCGTTGACTTCGTCCTGTGGCCGCTTCTCCTTTTTTGCCTGTCTGTGCTCCCGTGATGCCTCACGTCGCTTCTCGATCGCCTCTTGGATTTCTTTGTTCCACCAACTTTTTGGCTATCTCTTTACTTTCCAACAAATAGTTTTCTTCTCTTTTTCCATTTCTTTCGTGATTACATGCAGCAGCTCACTATACTTCCAGTCTTTACCTGGTAGTTCGTCTACTTTTTCCTCGACTCTTGCGGCTATACTTGTTATTTGTTTGTCATTTAGATACAACCTGCCAAACTTTGATTCTATGTTCTTGTTTTCAGTTTTATGTCCCATTTGTAATATTATGCGTTTATAATCACTACCCAAGCTGTTAATGCCTTCCTCGTCTATTCTCATCTCTCTGAGTTTGTCATATATTCCTTCTGTCATGAGGCAATAATCAATGCTCGATTGCCTGTTTCCGACTTCCCACGTGATCTGCCCCTCACAGTTAGGCCCCACGTTAACTATCTCAAGACTAGGTTGCTCGCAGAGATCTAGCAATAACTTGCCATTGGTGTCTGAATATCCGTCAAGGTCATGAATGTGAGCGTTCATGTCCCCTAGAAGGATTATTTCAGCATCATGGCCAAATTCTTTAATATCGGTGCTTATGCATTTCACTATCTCCAGATTCTTTTCTCTGAAGTTATTCCCCGTCCACGAGTAAGCTACACCTAGCCACGTTTTCTTTCCACCCACTGCCCGAAACCCATATGTGGTCTGAGCACGTTTGTTTCACTCTATCCCATTTTGTTCTGCTATGAATTAGCATTCCAAAACCTTCACCCCTCCTTTCTGATGTGATCCTGTTACATCCTTCCCAAATATAATTGTCAAAGTGTGGTGGCGCTTTGAAGTTTCTAAGGTGTGTTTCTGTAACCGCATAAACACCTATCCGTTCCTTGTTTAACTGTCCCTCAACCTCTAACCATTTCGCCTTTTTTCTGCCACCCTGCATGTTAAAGTAACTAATTGCAGCACGCGCCTTCTCCCTTTTTTTACCTTTTCCCTGGTTTTTCCGTATACTGCCTGTCAAAGAGTCCTCCTGGTCTTTTTCCTCATTACAAGCTACCCTGGGCACCGAAGGGCCCGCGGGCCCCCCAGAAAAGCTACTGCGCGTCCTCCAAGTCGCCAAACCTCCTCATGACGAAGCTTCCTATCGAAGTGTATTCCGAAGTGCGATCGCGAGCGAGCGGCACCTGGCGGCATCCCGCGGCGTCCACGCTACCTATGCAGAGCATGATACTTAAATCAGCCAATGACCGTGGACTTCGGCTTTATGGCATCATTTGTCAAGAGAACAGGGTACAATTTTCAACTGATTTGGGAATTAATTTTAAATTATTCCTCATACTGACTGACTGACTGACTGACTGACTGACTGACTGACTGACTGACTGACTGACTGGCTGGCTGGCTGGCTGGCTGGCTGGGCTGGCTGGACTGGACTGGACTGGTGCTGGACTGGACTGACTGGACTGTACTGGACTGGACTGGACTGGACTGGACTGACTGCGGACTGGACTGGCTGGACTGGACTGGACTGGACTAGGCTGTCTGGACTTGGCTGCTGGACTGGACTGGTGGCTGGACTGGCTTGACTGGGACTGGACTGACTGCTGGACTGACTGACTGACTGACCTGACTTGACTGACCTGACTGACTGGGACTGACTGACTGACTGACTGACTGACTGACTGACTGACTGACTGACTACTGACTGACTGACTGACCTGACTGACTGACTGACTGACCTGACTGACTGACTGACTGACTGACTGACTGACTGGACTGACTGACGGCTGACTGACTGACTGACTGACTGACTGACTGACTGACTGACTGACTGACTGACTGACTGACTGACTGACTGACTGACTGACCTGACTGACTGACTGACTGACTGACTGACTGACTGACTGACTGACTGACTGACTGACTGACTGACTGACTGACTGACTGACTGACTGACTGAACTGACTGACTGACTGACTGACTGACTGACTGACTGACTGACTGACTGACTGACTGACTGACTGACTGACTGACTGACTGACTGACTGACTGACTGACTGACTGACTGACTGACTGACTGACTGACTGACTGACTGACTGACTGACTGACTGACTGACTGACTGACTGACTGACTGACTGACTGACTGACCTGACTGACTGACTGACTGACTGACTGACTGACTGACGGACTGACTGAACTGACTGACTGACTGACTGACTGACTGACTGACTGACTGACTGACTGACTGACTGACTGACTGACTGACTGACTGACTGACTGACTGACTGACGACTGACTGACTGACTGACTGACTGACTGACTGACTGACTGACTGACTGACTGACTGACTGACTGACTGACTGACTGGACTGACTGACTGACGACTGACTGACTGACTGACTGACTGACTGACTGACTGACTGACTGACTGACTGACTGACTGACTGACTGACTGACTGACTGACTGACTGACTGACTGACTGACTGACTGACTGACTGACTGACTGACTGACTGACTGACTGACTGACTGACTGACTGACTGACTGACTGACTGACTGACTGACTGACTGACTGACTGACTGACTGACTGACTGGCGTACTGACTGACTGACTGACTGACTGACTGACTGACTGACTGACTGACTGGACTGACTGACTGACTGACTGACTGACTGACTGACTGACTGACTGACTGACCTGACTGACTGACTGACTGACTGACTGACTGACTGCTGACTGACTGATGACTGACTGACTGACTGACTGACTGACTGACTGACTGACTGACTGACTGACTGACTGACTGACTGACTGACTGACTGACTGACTGACTGACTGACTGACTGACTGACTGACTGACTGACTGACTGACTGACTGACTGACTGACTGACTGACTGACTGACTGACTGACTGACTGACTGACTGACTGACTACGTCTTTGGCGTGGTTTCTTCTTCGTGCGGGCTCGTGAGGCAGCACTTTGTGGCTGCTTGGCCCGTGTATGCCGTTGCGGATGCTTGGTCGAAGCTATCGGCTGGCGGTTGTTATCTAACATGTTCATTAGAAAGTGGTTGCGCGCGATTTCGTGCACATGGTCGTTTGCCACACTTTCCCAAATTTAAGAATAGAACAAATAATGCTCCGATAACACAAAAGAGCGCACACCAATGTTCCAACCATTTGAGTACTTTAGTCCATATTTCAATGCACTAGACATTCGTCTATTTCATTTCAAAATATATTGGAGGTAAACACATGTCAGCTAGGTGCAGTCATGAATAATACCTCTCTTGCATAACAAAGCTCTCATACGAAATAACAATTTATAAACAATCTAAAAAATATGAAATTGTAGCATTTCTTAGCGAACCCAACGAACAAGGTACTTCGAGTATTTCTATCTATCTATCTATCTATCTATCTATCTATCTATCTATCTATCTATCTATCTATCTATCTATCTATCTATCTATCTATCTATCTATCTATCTAGCCGCCCACGTCTGCGTGCTCTTGTGTTCGCCTCCTTAACTTAATTGGTGTAAACCAAATTTTGCATTGAAGGGTAAAAGGGTTTGACGAATATGACTGTCTGGCCATGACACGAATAACGTGAAAATCCTGTCGCGTACGTCGTCAAACTATTTCCTCCAGACACGTGTGGCACATACCCGTTTACCACGTGCCACGGTATAAGGGTATGCGCCACAGGTGATTGACTATATCTACCCAGGAAAGGCGAGAACAGACAGTGGTAATTAAATGCGAGAGCGTTAAGAAAAGCCCACATCGGCAGCGTTGACCCGACGAATGCAAAGAATAAAAATTAGGATCCCAGCAAGAACCGGACCAAATCATTCTGCGCGGTCTACCACAGAGCCACGCAAGGTCTAAAAAAAACGTCGGGCTTGCGCGGATAGCGCAGCACAGACAGCGAAAACTGGAGGAGTGGCATTTCTAGAGCCCGTTATAAACTATCTTGTGGCTACTAACACAAGTACGCTAGCGACGTACCCAATGCACCCAAATCATAATTTTTGTGAAGTTGGGAAGCACCCACCACGACATTATTCGTCATTCTACGGAGAAGCGAGGTACCATCTGTAAGGCATCATGTGCACTTTGTTGATGCGACGGTTGATGACGACGAAGAATTATGGCTGAGCCCTTTGTAATGAGTTGGAAGCATTAAAAGACCCAGTAGTTACGTAATTCGCATTGTGTGACGCCCGGTCTTTATTGAACTCTCCCACCAGACTTTATAACATATGTTAACGAGAGAAAGATTGAGAGAGAGGGAATCAACTTTATTGAGACCTTGAGGAAATGGATCATGGGAGCCTTATGGGCTTTCTTGGCAACCAAAGGAAGTGCACTGCGAGGAACCCACAACGCTATAAATCATAATTTTTGTGAAGAAGGAAAGCAGCCAATATGCAATTTTTCGTCGTTCTGCGGAGATCCGTGGCACCCGCTAAATACCTGTAAGACATTATGTTCACTTTGTTGATGCTGTGGCTGATGACGATGAAGAATTAATGACAGATCCCTTTGTAATGGCTTGGAAGCATTCAACAACGCTCTCGTTGCGCAATTCGCGTTGTGTGACGCCTGGTTACAGAATTTGCGTTGTGTGACTCCTGGTTGTTATTTTACTCTTCTACCACACTACATTACATATGTTAATGTGGTTCCTTCCCGACATCAAGCCTGTAAAAGGTCATTTTGCAATCTATTTTTTCCATAATTCTATACGAAGACCCTCGTAGAAGTAATTTGCGGTTGGCATAAGCGCTCGAGCGGAGTTCTCTCGTGAGACTGCATCAGTGTAGTGCTTAGGCTGGTGTCGGAAGCGTCCGCGCACAGTGCACATTATTTCGGGAGACCGGATAGGCGAAGCACAGGAGGGCTGCAGGTGCATTATAGAGCATCTTAAACACGTTCTCATGTGCCGCCTTCCACTTAACTTGTCAAAATGGCTTCCACTTAACAATGCTTTTATCACACTTTCTAGTTAAGTCCGTAACTGTAGCGTTGGTCTTGGCGGCATTTGGAATGAAGTACTCGTGGTAGCTGGTCAAGCGAAGAGTGCACACCTGTCGCTTCTTCCTTGGTTCTGATGCGGCTTGGATATTCTACAATATTATCGAGCCTTTCTCAGTGGTGCTAGCTTGTTCTGCCCAATGCGGTGTCCGATAAAATCTATTTCTTCCGTGCCGAATTCGTATTTGCTTGGACGCACGGTCAGTCCGACCGCTCCAGTTCAAGCGAAGAGCTACCTTAGAGAGGAGATATGTTCTTGCCAGGTTGAGCTTGCTAGCAAGACGCCGTCGTACTGGTACTCGACGCCGGGAGTTCCATCAGTAACTTGTCGCATCAACCAGGCGAAGACGGCGAGTGCCGTGTGCCGAACGGCATGCAGCGCAAATGTTATAGGCCAGAATTTGAAAAAAAAAAAGAACTTGGGTTTGGATATTTCGAAAAACAAAAGTTTTTTTTAATATCCCTGCAACAAATCTAACTTGAACAACCATCTATTGTTCGTAGCAATGGCGAAAAGTGGGTCCACCACGTGCGTGGTTTCTCAGTCCGCAATCAGAGCGCTACTCTCTCGTTGCAGATCGAACACAAAACGTTTACCTTTGTCAGGTTTGTCCAGGAGTAGCACCGAGGAAAGACGGGGTGACCTTGCGACCTCGATTATGCCGAGAGCCTTCATCTGATATACCTCGGCTTTGATGTCATCGAAGGTAGCAAATTTTAAGGGGCACTGCTTGACGTAAACCGCGGCGTCTGTTGTGAGTATGGATGATTGGAAAACGTGATGTAAAAAGGTGACAGTGTCCTGGAGCTCCTCTTTTTCTCGAGTGGTATATTTGTGAGTGTTTGTTTACAAGTTCTGGGACAGGGATCATTTCTTCTACTTAGAGCATACGACGCACGGGTGATATTATCGGTTTACAATTCGTGCAGAACATGACGGCGACGTCGTAGCGATGGCAAGTCCCGTCGAGAGTATCCATTTAATTCCTATCACAATATAGTGAAAATTAAGGAAGCACTGAGATATTTGCTTTGTTCAGTTGGCATGAAACATGTAAGACTTAAAGGCGCCCTGCAAAACTTTTCCAGTAACTATCGAATGGCTTCACTAAAGGAGTTTATTGCCTCTCGATTAGATCACCGCAAAAATTTTTAGAATCCCACAGGTAGGAGCGGAGTTACAGATTTGTCGCACGCTGTCATTACTTTCTCTCTTCCCTCGTCCTGACAAATGCGTTGGAAGCTAAGCAGAGAGGAATGGCACGGAGGAAAGAATTTACGTCACGCGCACGTCATGACCTTCAGCTCTTTTTCTTTCGTTTTCTTCGAACACCCTGCTTGCTTTCAGTGCGATAGCGAGCGCGCGCACGGGAATGTGGCGACCTCCTGCGGCGGTCGCCGTAAGTATGCAGCTCGAGATCCTCGAGAGCCAATGGCTGTGAATTCGAGTATATGGCGCGGTTAAATATATGGCACGGCACTATTTGTCGAGAGAAGAGAGAACGATGTCTAGCTGACTTTGAGAAGTAATTGTAAATTGCAGGCCATGTGCTGCGCTGTAATGTTTGGCTCACATGCTTTCAGGAGGCTCGACGACTAATTGGCAGCGTTTTCTGACCATGCTGAAATGTGTTGCACGGCCCCTTTAAGAGAGAGACATGTTAGTAGTAGTTCTAAAGCAGTATCGCCCTTTGCGCCGCTACAGTGTTTTTTACAAGTACCCGTGGAAGCTGTCGATCACTGTTATTTCGATTGGAACAATTGTTTTTTTTTTAATTTGCGTCTGCTACGTTCGAGTATTGTGGAGAGGCAATTTTATTAACGACAAGAAAAACTGAGTGTAAGGTGTATAAAAAACCTACAAAAAAAAAGAACGACCATGAAATAGACCACCGGTCCTAATTTAAAGCTTGGCGCAGTGTACTGATGAGTGACAATGAAAGAAACATAGTACACTGACTTATATTTTGATACGTTGATTCTAGGCTAATTATTTCGTAGGGGAACACTATGACGCAAGAGAAATCCTAAGTAGTGATTTGTAACTAAGCACAGCTCCTATTAGAGCGTATAATTCTGTGCTGAGGATACCTTGCTTGCTACCAATTTTTACTATTAATGGTCTTCCTGTTTATCGTTAAATGTCTATGGTAACCTGTGCCATATTACTTACAGATGGTGCCTATGGCTGCCCTTTGCTCGGCTTCATCTGCAAGCATCACTGCTTGTCGAGTGGACATGGCAGCGGCTACTGTGGTGGGCCTCATTTAGGAAGGTGTATTTGTCCCATTTGGTAACCCTGGAGGAGACTATGGCAGTAATAAATCAGACGTGTCTGAGCAATTTTTACACTGTGTTTTCTAACCGCAAGTACGTTCGTAAATTTTTTTCGGTTTCGGTAGTTGTAGAGACTTATGCGAATGGATGTTTGACTTCGATACCTAAATTCTGCAATCATGCAGCAGCGGGAATATATTGCTCCGATAAAAATACAAGTACATTTTCTTTGAATTATTACCAGAGGCAGGAGCGTAGCCGGGGGGGGGGTCGGGGGGGTTAATATCCCCCCCCCGAAAATTGTCAGTTTTGCTTGCGTATATATACACGCTCACGTACAAACGCACGCACGAACATACATAAAGTACAGTTGAACTTCCCCACCCTCCCGAAAAAAAATTCTGGCTATGCCCCTGACCAGAGGCATACGCATACGTCAAAATTTAGAGGCCTAAGAGCAAATACGGCTTTATTTATTATATTGCGCTTTATTTAATACGCAACACTTATGTTGATCCCCTTGGCGCAGCAAATAGCTAGCGAATAGAGATGGCCACGTGTTCTCTTTATATCCGCCTGCAAGGTGACCACTCAGTGTTTTACTTCCCATAAGCTGTTTGCGTGCCATCACTTGGCACAAGATGCGGCCTTAGGTGCACGATAATTCACGAGGGTAAGGGTGTGTTGTCGAGAAGAACAAACATGACTATATTCATACTGAGCGCGCAAGACAACAAGTCGTATACATTTTGGAGCGTACGCGGGTACCAGTGATTATGCTGGTATGCACGTAAAATGAGTAGTGTCCAGAAAACTGATGCGTCTCCCCTGTATATAAAGCTCTACGACATATGGCTGAGCTCGCCGCTATCGTTTGCTTTGTGTTTTGGATTTTCGCTGGGCTCTTGCTCGTACTAGCATCCTTAAAGGAGCGTACTTCTTTCCTTAAAACGTTACATACGTCAACCATAAAATTGGAATGTTATTACCATCAGAACTACGTGAAGCAAGCAAATACTAAAGTTTCGCTTATCGACACTATTACATAGAACCCACAAAGAAAACAACCTAAATCTAACTATTCTTGCTTTCAAAGGTCTACTCAATGTGTGTATATGATTACTGTTGCTGCAGTAAAAAGCTGACGCTCTTTCACTTTGTTCTCTATAATTCTCCTTGCTACAGATGCGTGAAAATTTTCCATTGTGATTCTGTTTATTATTTCGGCAATGGCTATTGTGTGTTACAGTGGAGAACAGCACGTTATAGCGTGTGTTACATTATGTAGACATTAAGCTTTGCATGTTGCCTTTTGTTCAACCGCTATTAAGCAGCCTTTTGTGGTCAGGTTCCCCTCAAGCTGCTACTGGCAGCTTTTTACATTGAAGTTGTAAGTACACCTCCATGACTTTGCCGCGTCCGCCCACGTAACGTCATCCCGTGACATCATACATCACCAGAATATGGGACGTGATTGCGAAGCCACATGATGACGTCATGAATTGATTTATGTCGGTCCAAGGTAGGCCGATGCCGCAAGCAGTGCAACATCACATGAGGTGGAGATACATATTTTGTGGATCGGTAGGCGTTTCGTAGGTGTATCGCAACACCGATCGATTCTAAGCGCTGCTGCGTTGGCGTCGTCATGCACCGTGAGTGTTGGTAGACCGCGTATTTGAGAACGCCTGATGAGCAGCGTCCTAATGAAGAACGCCGAAGAGAGCGGACAAGGGAATGCGCCCTCCATCTCCGCAGGTAGGATAACTTCTCCTTGGGCGAGTGGGTGTATACTAAACATATCGTAGTTGCGCAAAACTCGAAAATGAAAACAGATAGGAAAAAGAAAGGAAAAAAAACCGGGGGCTGTTTGAGGTTGACGACGTACCCCTTGGCTACCAGCTCCCTCTGTCTGGTTTTTATAGCATCTATATCTGCTCGTACATGCTCATACACCAGTATATTATATACACATTACCTTCAACACACCTGTCACCAGCAGGTCTGCAGCCTTTACCTTGCCCTGACCGGCCATTTGAGCGCGTTGGCATCAATTTGTAGGGGCCACTTCCTCTGGTCGGCGGGTAACCGCTGGGCCATCGTAGCTGTAGACCACCTTACGCGATACGCCGAAACTGCCGCCCTCCCAGCGGCTACAGCGCGCGATGTGGCCTCCTGTCCACCCCAGGAGCTTCTCAGCGATCGTGGCCTTGTCTTCTTGTAGGCAGTCGTCGAAGCCATTCTCAAAGAGTGCAACGTCGTTCACCGCGAAACTACTGCTTACGCAGACGAATGGCCTCACCGAACGTTTTGTATGTAAAGGCGCCGCCGATCGCACAAATTGGGATACTATTCTGCCGTTCGTCACCTACGCCTACAATACTGCCTCTCAAAGCACTATTTGTTTATCACACTTTTTCTTAATGCGCGGCAGGCACCCGTCGCACACAAGCGACACAATCCTTCCATACAAGCCGGTTCGATCTGAGTGTGCGCCTATTCTGCCGCAACCAGAGTTGCTGAGGAGTATAGCGAGCTTGCCAAGAGCTTTACTAAGCACAAGCGGCAGAAGAGCATTCGCGGTGACACCACCACTTCTGCGCCCCAGTGCCTCCCTGGAGAGTTCGTATGGCTCTCGGTCTCTACCACTGCGACTGGCCTCTCTTCAAAACTGCTGCCGAAATACGAAGTCCTTTACCGTGACGTCGAACGCACATCCCCGGTCAACTACCTGATCAAACCCATTGAACCATCTTCGGACATGCGCTGTCGAGGGCGCGAAATTGTCGACGTGGAGTGCCTCAAGCCCTGCTATGAAGTGCTTAGTAACAAGCTGTTAGGTCGCCAAGCGGCTCCCGTTTCGTACCCGGGGTAACTAGCGAAGCGTTGAAACTGTGTAATGGGTCGCTCTCTCGAGCACCTTCTAGTGGGTCGTCCTTTTCCGCTCTCTTGAAGAGGATGACCCACTGGAAGGCTTGGGGAGAACGAACCATTACAATGTATTTTTTACTGAATAACCAGCCGTGAGTGAAGCGCCGGTCTTTCTTTCATCTCCTCCTGTTTCCTTTCATTGTCGAGTTTTGCAGTGCTACATTACGTTTGGCTACAAACCTTTTGGCTGCTCGCCCTCCAAACCTTGTTAAATGCCGAAGATTTCTCAGCGAACGAAAGGCACTTTGACCGTTTCTATCTTTGTGTCTATCTATTCATCTAGCCGCCTATACGTCTTGGCACTGCCCCGCCACGGTGGTCAAGGGTGATGGCGCTCGACTGCTGACCCGAAGGTCGCGCGATCGAATCCCGGCCGCGTACGTTTTCGATGGAGGCGAAAATGCTTGAGGCCCATGTACTTAGATTCAGGTACATGTTAATGAACCCCAGGTGGTCGAAATTTCTGGAGCCTTCCACTACGGCGTCCCTTATAATCATATCGTGGTTTTGGGACGTTAAACCCCACAGATTATTATTACGCCTTGGCACTCTCGTGGTCATCTCCTTAACTATAGGTATACACTAAATTGGCATTTGAGGTCGTGAATCGTTCACGAACACAATTCGCAGTTCATCACATCACTGACTTAGACTTCAAATCCCTGTCGCGTAAGTCATGAAATCATTTCCATTAGTCACGTGCGACATATACCCGCATATCGCGGCTCGTGGTTGCTGGGGATGCGCCAATGGTGATTCACAGTCTATATGGACGCATACTTCGAAAATCTTGACCCGTGTCGCAGAAAACGCGGCACCAGCGTCAACTAGGTCGTCAATGGGTAAAATATTCCGACGGAAGCAAAGAATATAAATCAAGTAAAGCTGTATGGGGGTTAGTTGATAGTACACGGAAAGACGTATAACGACACGGAAAGACATATAAACAAAACACATAGGCTGATAAGAGTACTAATAACTAGTTTCTTTCTGTGCCAGACACTTCCTTATGTACGACATGAAAAAAAAAGGGAGAGAGAAAGGAAAAATCGAAAAGAACAGCAAAAACCAAAAAGCACATGTTGTACATCAGCTGAAACGCGTCATCGTCCACTGTTGACACTTCCAACACAATAATGTCTAAGTAATCATGGCTGCCTTTGACACACGGACAGGCAGGCAAGCAGGCAGGCAGGCAGGCAGACAGACAGACAGACAGACAGACAGACAGACAGACAGACAGACAGACAGACAGACAGACAGACAGACAGACAGACAGACAGACAGCGAACTTTATTGGATCCTGACGAGTTACTGACAGACCCCCTAATGGGAGGCCGTTGTAACCGCTGGCCGCGCCCACGTAGAGGACAGAACGCCGTGACGCTCCGCCCTTTCCTGGGCCCTCTGGATAGACTGTGCTTGCTTTCGGAGTACCGTGCTTCTCATGGCCTCCTCCCATTCGGCTTCGCTGAAGAGAAGGTTTTTAGGCAACGCGGGACATCGCCAGAGCATGTGAGCCATGAAACGAAAGGTTTCACTGCAGTCGGGGCAACCAGGGTCAACGCCCCAGTACATCTTACTGAGGATGCCCCGCGACGGGAAAGACCCCGTCCGCAACATTCACAGAGTAGCTGACTGAGGTCTGCCGAGCTTCCGGTGAGGAAGAGAATAGACTCTCCTGCCAAGGTAGTAATGCTTTATTAAATGTGAGCAATGGATCATTCCCTCCGGAGCTTCCAGACCGTCGCAGCGCGTGAGTTCTCACGCGCGATCGTGGGCCAGCTCGTTGAGGTTTGGGAAGCCCTCGAGAACGTTCTTCCCCATGTATGCGGGGAAGCAAGCGATAAAATTATAGCTGGGACAAGCCCTCTTCTCTAGAACAATTCAATGTTTTCTCAGACAGGACGATCGAAGGCGAGCTAAGGCAACCTTCGATGGTGTAAATAAGAAAAGCCTCGATCATTCCTTTCTGTTTGATTGGATGCATGCTTTAACACTTTTGTGCCCGAAAAATGTGGCTCGCATTTGCCACGCACTACGCAGCGTGCAAATCCAAGCCATATTTTTTTTTACTTCGAAAGGCACCCGCCGTGAAGAAACGCCTACATTGCACATCCATCGGGTCAACCTCAGAGGGGTGAGCTGGCCACAGGCCTTTTTATCCGCCAAGTTACAAGGCGATGCAGAAAAATGTACTACAGTAAAAACTCGTTAACTACACACCCGTTAATTCAGAAACTCTGATCATTCTCACGCGTTCTCTGATCCGACAACCCTGTGTATTGTTCAATGGTATTAAGCTCTCGTTAATTCGGTCATATGCGACCGACATCCGGGTAATTCGGGCGAATCTCGGAGCACGCCGAGCGCAAAGAGCCCGAAATGTGCAATGTGTAATAAATTGGTTGAACCACCCGCGGGAATGTCACGCGCATAAAGGGCTTTCGGTAAGGAAGAGGAAGAAGTTAACGTGAATGAAGAGAGAGAGAAACAACTTTATTGACGGCACAGCGAGGTCGTTGAATTTAGCTTACCGGTGGTTCGAATAGTAGTGGCAAGTAGCTCGCCACGACCTTTTCGGCCCAGTTAATAACTTCTGTCTGAATACGTCCTTCATTTGATGACAGGAGTGACTCCCACGCCTCGAGGGAGGAAGCTGGCAGTACTGCTTTTGGAGGCGGGTTTCCCTCGCATTCCCAAAGAATGTGATTTTGGGTAGCCTTCAGGCAGCCGCAATGTCGGCAGTGTGGTTGAATTGATTCCGGGTAAATTTTAGACAGCCGATGGGGGCTCGGAAAAGAATCTGTTTGAATTTGCCTCCAGATCGTAGCCTGTTCCCTTGTGAGGTCTGTGTGCGGGGCCGCGTATGTCTTGCGGTTCTCTCTATAATATGCTGTAATTTCATTATATGTGGTGATTCCCTCCTGCGGGAAGTCCAGGGTTGAGGGGTCCACCTCCCGGTTGATCAAAGCTCGGGCTACACGGTGGGCCGCCTCATTTCCCGGATTCCCCGCGTGAGCGGGCACCCATACAAGTTGCATCTTATTGCTGCGTTTGTTATTTTTAAGAATGTTGGCCGCGATCGGCCCAAACAGCCCATCATAAAGTTCGTGAGCGCCCTTTTAGAGTCACTGAATATGTAACTAGTTGCGCGGACTGAGGTGGCCAGAGCGATGGCGGCTTCTTCGGCCTCTAAGGCTGAGGCTGTTTTTACGGTGGCTGCAGTAATAGGTTCCCCGTGGCCGGTCACCGCGCATATGGTGTAACGGTCTCTCGCCTGTCGAGCAGCGTCGACATAGACTACGTTTTGGCGATCCTGAAAGGTTTGTGCAAGTTTTTCTGCCCTTGCCTTTCTTCTGTCGTCATGTATTACTGCCAGCATATTTTTGGGCAAGGGTTTAATGGTAAGGTGTGCACGAGTTGCCATTGGTAAGAAAACCCTGTTGTTGAGTGTGTAACTAGTGCGTCGGCCGAGGCGGCTGAGTATCTGCAAGCCTGCCTTGGTACGTGAAAGCCTTTCTTCTTGGGCCGTTAGGTGTCCTTCGATTAATTCCTCCACTGTGTTGTGGATACCCAAACGCAGTAGTTTTGCTGTGCTTGCGTACCTGGGAAGGCCCAGAGCACAATCCGGTGGTGTGCAGCGTGACCACCCTTACTGCGCATGCGCATACCCTCTCCACACACCTCCTCTCCACTCACCATCTCCCCCTCCCCTCTCCACTTTCCCTCTCCCCCTTCCCTCTCCACTTTCCCTCTCCCTCTCCACTCTCCCTCTCCACTTTCCCTCTCCCCTCCCCCTCACCCATACCCCTCTCTCCCCCTTTTCCACTCTTCCTCTGAAACGCGGGCTAGACATGCCGAAATTCTCTCCTGCACAACGCCGCGATGAGCTCGAGCGCATGCGCGTCCCCTCCCCTTCTCTCTCCTCTCCTACGCTGCCCCCCTCCCGCCCACCTGTCGACCGCGTTCCCCGCTCGCCCTGTGAGAATTAACGGCCAGGCTAGATGAAAGATACGACGCGCGTAGCGTCCCTCTTCGCGTTCCACGACGCGAGGTCGGTTGCATGCCCAACGAACGCCAATGGAACGCGATCGTGCAAGTGCTCCGGCTTCGCATCGCCTCATGGTCCCCTTTAGCGGGAGATGGTGTAATTTTTTCTCTGGCGCCTTTAGACGCCGAAGCGCGGTTTTTCACATAATCACCCAAAAACACTCGCGCAGCTCCGAAAGGGTATCATTTACCCCGCTGCGAAGGAGGCGCCGGTGCGTGCTGTCGACGACGAGGTAAGTGCAGCGGCAGTCGGCTGGTCGCAAGATCGGACATCTCGCGTCTTGTGGTGCTTTCATGTTGTCAAGCCAGGTCTTGATCCTTAAAACCTCGGGATTGTCCAGGAATGGATGCAGATGACGAATGCGAGACGCCTTAGGTAGTGGTTTGTCTTTTAAAAAAGGCAGCAAGTTCGATGCCAAATGCTGCTGCTTGGGCATTCTTCATCCATGTAAACTCGCCATCCTTTATCACAGCGGCGGTGAGCGGGCCCATAAGACGGCGGCTGTTCTGGACTCGACAATTGTAAATGAATCTGTGAATCCAAGCTGTGATCACCGTCACGCACGGGATCAACACCCGGCTTGAAAACATGAAAGCATCAGAAGACGTGAGGTGTCCGATCTTGCTACCAGCTGACCACCACTGCACTTACTTCATCGTCGACAGCACGCACCGGCGCCTGGTTCACAGCGGGATAAACGATACGCTTTCGGAGCTGCGCGAGTGTTTTGGGGGGATTAAGAGCCGCCAGTGTGTAAAAAAAGGTAATCATCTGTAGGGGCTCAACTATGGGCTGTCCATAGAGCCCACGATGCGGCGGTCGGGCTTGGCCTGACTGTCCCAACGTGGGAGCGACCCGCTGCGCGTTTAGTCGTGCACCTCAGGACTTATGTTAAGCGGTTTATTGGACGGCACTCGGCGGCAATGCACTATGGCGGGCCCCGAGCGCGAGCGGCGTTTAGAAGAGGACGACCCACTAGGAGCCGCTGGAAAGCGCAACCGTTAAGCAGTAGCAATTGCTTCGGCACAATACCCCGGGTACGAAAAGGGAGCCGTCCGGTGACCTAACAGCTCGTTACTATGAGTGGGTCATAGTAGGCCTTGAGGCGCTCCACGTTGACTATGTCGCGCCCTCGGCGGCGCATGTCCGAAGCTGGTTCGATGGGTTCGATCAGGTAGTTGACCGGGGATGTGCGCTCGACGACCCGGTAGGGGCCTTCGTATTTCGGCAGTAGTTTTGAAGAGAGGCCGGTTGCAGTGGTAGGGACCGAGAGCCATACGAGCGCTCCGGGGAGGAACGTGGACTCAGAAGTGGTGGTGCCACCGCGAAGGCTCTTCTGCCGCTCTTGTTCGTGCGCTGTAAAGGCCTTTGCAAGCTCGCGACACTCTTCAGCAAGCCTGGCTGTGTCAGAAATAGGCGCACAATCAGATGGATCCGGCTTGTAGGGTAGTATCGTGTCAATGGTGTGCAACGGGTGCCTTCCGTACAACAGGAAGAAGGGTGAAAAACCAGTAGTGCTCTGAGGGGCGGTGTTATAGGCGTAGGTGACGAAGGGCAGAATGGCATCCCAATTTGTGTGATCGGCGGCGACGTACATTGAGAGCATGTCGCCGAGCGTGCGGTTGAAGCGTTCGGTGAGGCCATTCGTCTGCGGGTGGTAAGCAGTAGTTTTGCGATGAACAGCATGGCACTCTTTGAGAATAGCTTCGACGACTTCCGACAAGAAGACACGGCCTCGATCGCTGAGAAGCTCCTGGGGTGGACTGTGACGCAGCATGAATCGGTGTAGCAGGAAGGAGGCAACACCACGCGCTGTAGCCGCTGGGAGGGCAGCGGTTTCGGCGTATCGCGTTAGATGGTCAACGGCGACGATGGCCCAACGGTTACCAGCCGACGTCAGAGGAAGTGGTCCATACAAATCGATGCCCACGCGCCCAAACGGACGGTTAGGGCAAGGTAATGGTTGTAGACCGACTGGTGACACGTGCGTTGAAGGTTTTCGGCGTTGGCGATCGATGCAGGAGCGGACGAACTTCTGCACGTAGCGGTACATCCCTCGCCAGAAGTATCGTTGTCGAATGCGGTGGTAAGTTTTGGATACCCCAGAGTGCGCGCATTGCGGATCAGAGTGGAAGGACTCGCATATTTCAGCACGCAGACTTCGGGGTATCACAAGTAGCCACTGGCGGCCGTCGGCGTTGTAATTGCGTCGGTGCAGTAGGTCGTCACGAATGGCGAAATGGTGGGCTTGACGACGCAACGCGCGAGTGGTTGGTGTTGTCGACGGATCAGTGAGCAAGTCTATTAGCGAAGCGATCCATTTATCCTTGCGCTGCTCGGTAGCGATGGTGTGAACATCGATAGAAGAAACAGCAGTGTGAGACACTGAGCAGGAGGCATTGTCGTCAGGCAAGGGGGAGCGCGAGAGGGCGTCGGCGTCAGCATGCTGACGTCCGTTGCGGTACAGCACGCGGATGTCGTAGTCTTGCAGGCGAAGTGCCCAACGGGCGAGACGGCCCGAGGGATCCTTCAATGACGACAGCCAGCATAGTGCGTGGTGATCGGTGACGACATCAAATGGGCGACCATACAAATAAGGTCGGAATATTGTAAGGGCCCAGATGATCGCCAGGCACTCTTTTTCCGTGACAGTGTAATTGGTCTCGGCTCTAGTAAGCGTACGACTTGCGTAGGCGACGACATATTCGGGGAACCCTGGTTTGCGTTGCGCAAGAACAGCACCGAGGCCTACACCGCTGGCGTCCGTGTGTACCTCCGTTGGGGCCGTAGGGTCGTAGTGGCGTAGTATGGGAGGAGACGTCAACAAACGACGGAGCTTTGCGAACGCGTCGTCGCATTCGGACGACCACGAATGTAGGGGCCCGTTACTTCCAAGGAGCTTCGTCAGCGGCGATATGATGGTGGCAAAGTTGCGTATGAAACGTCGAAAATAGGAGCACAGTCCTACGAAACTGCGCAGTTCTTTGACGGACGTAGGTTTGGGAAATTCGGCCACGGCCCGAAGCTTGGCCGGATCGGGAAGGATTCCGTCCTTGGACACGACGTAGCCTAGGATTGTCAGCTGCCGTGCTGCAAATTGGCACTTCTTCAGGTTCAGTTGGAGGCCGGCGTTGGTCAAACGCGTCACAACATGCCGCAGACCTTCAAGATGCGTGGAGAAGTCCGGAGCGAAAACGACGACGTCGTCCAGGTAACACAAGCACGTGTGCCATTTCAAGTTGCGCAGAACGGTGTCCATCATGCGCTCGAAGGTCGCGGGCGCATTGCACAGACCAAACGGCATGACGTTGAACTCGTACAAGTCGTCGGGCGTGACAAAGGCTGTCTTCGGTCGAGCGTCATCAGCCATGGGTACTTGCCACTACCCCGAGCGCAAATCGAGAGATGAAAAGTATTCTGCTCCTTGGAGGCTGTCAATCGCGTCCTCGATTCGCGGCAGTGGATAAACATCCTTCCGAGTGATCTTGTTGAGCCTTCGGTAGTCCACACAGAAGCGCACAGAACCGTCCTTCTTGGCAACGAGAACAACAGGAGACGCCCACGGGCTGTCCGAGGGTCGAATAACGTCGCGTCGAAGCATATCGTCCACTTGCTCATTAATTACCCGACGTTCTGTGGGAGACACGCGATATGGACGTTGCCGCAGTGGTGGTTGGGCGCAAGTGTCGATGCGATGTGTAACAGCGGACGTGCGGCCGAGAGAAGTTTGCCCGACATCGAAAGAAGAACGAAATTCTTCCAACAGGCACAGAAGCTGGGAACGCTGGACCGACGTAAGGTCGTCAGCAATGGAGGGACCAAATACGTCCGCGGGTGAGGAATCAGACGTGGAAACAGCACTGATGGTACGGGAACTGGTGCAGCTGCGAGTCATCGGGTGCGTCCAGAACTTGTGCGTCTTCGAGGGGCTCCACTCTGCCGAGACATTCCCCTCGCACCAACGTAACAATGTGCGGGGATGGGTTGGTAACAAAAATAGCGGTGCTACCCTGAATGACTTGCACGGTCGCGAAAAGTACCAGCAACCCTTTCCTAGTGCAAACCCGGTCAGAGGGCGAAAGGAGTGCAATTGTGTCGCAGAGACCGGCGCAGTAAACTGGCACAGCCGTCGACGAGTTTGGAGGAACTTTGGTATCGTCTTTGACGAGGGTCTTGGTGAATGCCGATGGACTGTCTGCCGGAGTCAAATGTGAGAACGGTGAGAGTTCGAGGGCGGCTGGTGCGCAGTGAATTATGGCGTCGTGGCGGGAGAGAAAATCCCATCCCAGGATGACGTCGTGGGAGCATGCAGCAATTATGATGAACTCGACGTCGTACAGAACGTCCTGAATGACGACGCGAGAAGTGCATACTGCTGTAGGCCTAATACTCTGGGAGCTGGCGGTACGGAGGGACATCCCAGAAAGTGGCGTCGTCACTTTTCGAAGTAAGCGGCTAAGTATTGCGTCCATAACGGATACGGCGGCTCCAGTGTCGACAAGGGCAGATGCGCGAACACCGTCCACAAACACGTCTATGACATTCGATGGACTTCGCTGAGGGCTTTTGCAGTTCGATAGCGTCGCAGCCCTTGCCTCGTGGACTGCGACAACTAGTTTTCCTGCTCTCGTGCGACAGAACGGGGCCGCATTGGTGACAGTGAGCGATGGCGTGGAGACGGAGAGCGGCGTGTGGATGGAGCTGGGCGTGACGTCGGCGACATAGGCGGGTCGTAGAATGCACGGCTGGACTGGCTGGTGGTGGTTGACGCGACTCGAGGCGGCTGCACGCGATGGCAGTAACGGGCCACGTGACCGGCATAACCGCATGCAAAGCAGATGGGCCGATTGTCGGGTGTGCGCCATCGGTTCGCAGGGGCAGGTCCCGCCCACGTCGCAGGATGCGATGGACGGGGCGGCTGCTGTAATGACTGCAAGGTGGGTTGCAGTCGGGGCCTAGGGATGACGGCAGCATACGTAGCCGGCACGCCCGCTTCGAAGGACGGAGGTCTAGCGGCGGCTTCGGCGTAACTCAACGGTGCAGCCGCAGGGATTGCCTGGTGCGTCCTCGCGACAACCTGAGCGTAACTTTGTGGCGCAGGAGCCGGAGGTTGCTGGTGGTACTCAGGCATCACCTCCGCGATTTCCTGCTCAATCGCTCGGCGGATGGGAGGAAGAAGGGTCGTCGACGACTGTTGAACGTGCGGCGGGTGGGCGAAGGCCAGGAGAGAGAACTGGCGTGCGATTTCCTCGCGCACGAATGCCTTCATTTCTGCCAGCAGCGTGGCCTGGTCAGGTATGGCCGCCAAGCCAGCAAGCTCTTCGTCGCGTGATGGAGAGCGACGAGTCATCGAACGTTGCCGGCGGAGCTCCTCGTAGCTCTGGCACAGTGTTATGACCTCGGCCACGGTGGAAGGGTTTTTAGCGAGCAACATGGTGAAGGCATTGTCGTCAATGCCCTTCATAATGTTCCGGATCTTGTCAGACTCGGACATGCTGCCGTTGGCTTTCTTACACAAGTCCAGGACGTCTTCGATATAGCTGGTGAAAGATTCACCGGCCTGCTGAGCTCGTTCGCGTAAGCGCTGTTCTGCTTGCAGCTTACGAACTGCAGGGCGGCCAAAAACGTTGATGACGGCGGTCTTGAAATCCGACCAAGTGGCAAAATCGGACGCGTGGTTGTTGTACCACAAGCTTGCTACTCCCGCGAGATAGAAGACCAAGTTGCTCAACTTGCCTGCTTCGTCCCAATTGTTGGGTACGCTCACGCGCTCGTAAATTGCGAGCCAGTCCTCCACGTCGGTGCCATCGGCGCCAGTGAAGATAGGTGGATCGCGGATGCGTGGGACACCGGGACATGTGGCCGGTGTGGGAGGCGGCGTTTTCTGAGCGGCGTCTTGAGGCATGGTAGATGGCAGAGTACGGGAACGAAGCTCCAGGGGCATTGAATGGGAGCACAGCACTCTCCACCAATTTGTTAAGCGGTTCAGTGGACGGCACTCGGCGACAATGCACTATGGCGACAGTCAAGGCAAAAGCACGGGCCCCGAGCGCGGGCGGCGTTTAGAAGAGGACGACCCACTAGGAGCCGCTGGAAAGCGCAGCCGTTAAGCAGTACCAACTGCTTCGCCACACTTACAATAAAGTTTCTTATCCATCCATCCATCTCTAGGCGCAAAGTGTGTGCAATATTCAAGCTCCAACAAGCCTCAGCTCCTACAGCGCCGCTTCCGATCGACAGGGTGGAGAGATGGCACCCATTTCAAGTTGTGGGTGTTGAATTTACCGGTCCTGTTTTTGTTAAGGGAACCAGTGCTGTGAAAGTATACATCGTCATTCTCACGTGTGCCGTCGTTCGTGCTATCCACTTAGAGTTGTGCAGTGATATGACTGCGGGGCCATTTTTAATTGCTTTCCGTCGATTTGTGTTGCGACGTGGCTTGCCTAGTGTTGTTTATTCCGACAATGCTTTAGCCTTTCGTGCTGCCAGTCGTGACTTAAAAGTGATGTACCGAATTTTGTGTAACTTCCAAGTGCAAGACTTTTGCTCTACTAACCACATTACCTGCAAATTCATTGCAGAATGTGGTCCGTGGTGGGGCGGATTTCGGGAAAGGATGATTCACACTGTTAAAAGCTGCCTACGGAAAATTCTAGGCAAAGGATGCTTCGATTTCGAGCAGCTTACTACCATGCTTACAGAAGCAGAGAATGTAGTGAATTCTAGGCCTCTAACCTACCTCTCCTCTGAAGCTACTGAACCGGTTGTACTAACACCGTCAGATTTTCTAACAGGTAGGACGTCTACTGCACTGCCTAGTTCTAATACGGCCGAAACATCCGGAAGTCGCTCCGATACTTTAAGGCATTGGAGGTTCAGGCAGCAAAGAATAAATGATTTGTGTAGGCGTTGGTATAAAGAATAGCTTTTGTGTCTGAGAAGTGCACACATCAGGGAAGTACAGCCTAGCAACCAGTTTAAGGTTAACGATGTAGTAGTCATTAGCGAAGACCAGGTGCCCATAACATTTTGGAAAATTTGTAGAGTAACTGCTGCGTACTTATCTAGGGATAATCATGTTAGAGCATGTAAGATCGTCTTGGCAGAAGGTGCGGAAGTTACAAGGCCGGTACAACTGTTGTGCCCGTTGTAGATGGGCGCTTGAACTTTGTCGAGCGCGGAGGATGTTATAAATTGTTTGAACCACCCGCGGGAATGTCACGCGCATAAAAGGACTTTCGATAACGAAGACGAAGAAGTTAACGTGAGTGAATTAGAACACGCTTGAAGCGTGGAGGCTGGGTTTTGCGTCTCTTTTCTCTGGCGCCTTTAGACGCCAAAGCGCGGTTTCTCCACACAATATGCAGCGCAAAGGGGCGAAAATGATGTTTGCGGACAACCGAAACGAGACGGCGCATTCTGCATCGCCATCGTCATTAGCGTGAACCGTACGGTGACAACGGTAACAACGTTTCGGGTTAATTTCGGGTTAGCGCGTTTCGGGTTAGTTAGGACGGGGAGGTCTTGAGCCGCGGCCACAATGTGAACAAGGTCGCGAGTGGCGAAAATTTCGGCTTTTACAATGCAATGCTCTTATTGAAAGTAAGTACACCCGTCGGCAAAATAAGTCGGGACGAGCGAGCGACAGCGCAATTAGATAAAACTAGAGTGCCTCGATGCGTGCGCCCGCTTAGAGTGGCGTCAGCTCTTGAAAGGGCAGGTGCCGCCCCCTCAGGCTTGGCGGCTGCGCGGCCGCCATTTTGACTTCTGCACCGGGTACCTGGTGGCGTGCGCGCTGCTTTAAGGTCGGTGCTCGCTTCCCTCCAGCTTTATGCGCTCGCTACCGTCACCATAGCTGGGTGTTGCGTGCAGCAGTGCACCATCATGCCAAGAATGCTGGAAGCTGTACCGTCTTCCAACAGACCCGAAGAGAAGGCTTCTTTGGACAGTGAAAATCAAATGTGATAAGTGGCATCCGACGAGCACATCATCCATTTGCAGCGTATATTTCAAGCCAGTATTTAGAATAGACATGGAAGCTAAAATTGTGCCGGCGTCAACCTTGCGTAAAAAAATGGACGCACTAATATCAGCTGCATGCTTTAAAGACTTTGCTTCATGCGTGCATGGATCCTGCATTTTACTTCGTAAACATTTCTTACTGCACTTGGTTGGCCCCGTATCTGCCTTTGATTTTTGCTTCCGCTTTTTTGTGTGGTGTGAAATGTATTATGGAATATATTATGCATGTTTGTCTGCAGATAATATGCTTCTTTTTTTCTAATAATAATAATTGGTGAGAATTTACGTCCCAAAACCACGATATTATGAGAGACGCCGAAGTGGAGCGTTCCAGATATATTTCACCTCCGTCGGAATGGGGCCTGTGCGGCCGGGATTCGATCCCGCGACTTTCGGGTCAGCAGTCGAGTACCATAACACTAGAAAACCACGGCGGGTTCTTGTTTTCTATATTCCTTTCTGTGGTTTAAGTACGCCTTCTGTGTACGCCTTCTGTACGCCATGTACGCATGTGTGCAGTTAAATCGTTTTTCTTAACGCGATAGCATTGAAGAGCTCATTTCGCAGAAATTCGGGTGTCGGCGTCGTCGGTTGTGAGCGAAAAATTGTCATCTTGTCTGTGACAGAAAGATCAAGAAAGCTGCAAATAAAATAAGTAATAAAAATGCTGCGTCCGAGTGAGAATCGAACCTAGGCCATCTGCGTGGCAAGCAAATGTTCTACCACGCCTTTGCTTCGAACTGCACTGAAAGTAACTTTAGTGCTTCACAAAAATACGGGTTCTGTATACAGGTGTCACAGTACGAGATGTAATATCGCAGTCATATTGCATGGTACGCGCGTACATTGCCATTGGGCGTCCCATCATGTGAATAGCATAACGACTAGGTGGTTTAAAGCCAGCCACCCATTACAAAAGGCACACAGATTACTGCGCGTATTCCCTTAAGACCACATAGTGGGTGCATCGCAACTTCGAAAAAATTTCTCGCGCATAATTGCTCCTGGTTTAAAGCATGCTACCCATTAGATAAGGCACACACCGTAGTGCGCGCATTCCGTTACACACACGCAGTCGTCGAAGTACGCACTACGGGCAGGATATCGCTTTCGCGTTCAACTCTTAAAGACGAAGTTTGAGCGCTTCCCAATTTTTATTAACTGTTTTTGTGTTTCAAGGTTACCTTTTCGCCCTGTCTTAAATCATTAGGCACTTCTTGTTTTTTTAATCATTCACGATCACTGTGAAGCGACTAGTGGCAGTCCTCAGCAAATTCTACGATGGAGTACTTTATATGTGTTATTGCTTCTGTCAGCGCAGCATTAATGCGCACAAATAAATGAACTGCACACTGGATATTAACCGGAAAACGGCAGGCATTTACCCCCCCCCCCACACACACACACATGCGCATTCGGTATTTATGTTCTTTGAGCAAGCATAATATATTTATCTATGTTTCATTTATTGAATAATAATGTAAGCCATGAAGGCTCATACAGGAGTGTGCATACAAACAGTACTCGCGAAGCGTCTATACAAAGAAGAGGCATGAAAACCAGAAGACGGTGCAGCATTGTAGACACGCTACGTCAGTAAAAATACAAGAAACAAAGTCAAGTTGTACAATGAGTACCTCATGGAAAACCACTTAAGAAAAACTCACAGGGTCCCTTGTAGGCGAAAGCCATCTTCTTCTTAGTCAATCTATTGATCCTGCCCGTAATTCCCCAGACATCATGAAGGCACTACTCGGACATTTGAAACTTTTAGGCTTGTCTGATGGCTAAGCCTTGCCTTTTTTTATTATTGGACCCGGACTGGGGTTCGTTTATTTTTAATAAAGTTGTTCTCTCTCTCTCTCTCTGCCCGCAACCGTCCGAAACCTTTGCGCAGCTAGAGTGGCTTTGCAATGCCTCCGTGGTGTGCTCGCTTTTGACCAAGCTACGATGTCATATGATGAAGGCATCATGTGACGTCCCGCCAAAATTTGTGACGTCGTGGTGACGTCGTATTGTGACATCATCACGTCACGATGATTTTTTGCATGACTCGTCCCCAACGCCGCGGAACGCCGACTGTCAAATTTTGCGTTGTCTGAGGCATTTAAAGCTTTCTCCTTTAGAAAAAAATGCCCCCATCTCCCCGAAGGGAATGCATTTCCTCCCGCCGAGATTTTCTTGCGCCGAGAGAGGGTACCGTTGCCGTCAGACATTCGCCTTCACCGACTTCTGCCATCGCCTTGAGAGGCGCCCAGCCAGCGAACGGTCGAGAGTGAGGCGCGAGCGGACGGGAGAGTGAGGCGCCAGCGTTCTCGGCTCGGCGTTCGCGTTTCACAGCGGCGTCTCGAGCACACATTTCCGGATGTTCTTTTTTTTGCGTGAGTTTGCCCTGCGTCATCAATACACGTTACAAAAACTGGTGCAGCTGTGTTTCCTCCATGAAGTCCAGGAGGGACCTATGGTTCGGACCGTATATCCATAGCTGCAGATCCGGTGGTCTGGTGTGCTGAAGTCCTGCACGCCGCAGATGGCGTCGACGAGCCGCTTGTAGCCCAGGGCACGTCCATAAGAGGTGGTTCAGGTCTGCGTCCCGCACCGGCGCAGGACAAAATGGGCAGCTTGAAGTTGTGTCGGTGTAGCCCCACTTAGCGCGGATTGAAGGTGTCACAGCCGCACTCATGCGAACTCTTCGGAGCGATACCTCCTCTTGACGAGTAAGTCCACTCGGGAGGTCATGACCACGCGGAGGTATGAGAGCTCGCGTGGTGCGCCGAAGATTTTCTTTGTGAATGTCCACAGTGTCAGAAGGTGGCATCCGGAGCAGAGGTAAAGGGTACATGATGGTTACAGGATGGCATGCGGCATCTGCCGCGGCATGAGCCATAACAATAGACCGGCGAATCCCATATACTCGAACAAAGCATGGATAAGCTGCAGCAAAAACGATGAAATTGCACTGCTACACCCACAGAAAGGTCTACGCGACGGAGTGCGCGCACCGCTTGCGTCGAGTCCATGTAAAGGATCACATTTGATGGGTGTTGCATCTCGACGAGCGGTTGAAGTGCGGCAAGACCATCGCAGAGGGCAACTAACTCGGCTAGTGCGGATGTAATGGGGGTGTCTAATGCATAAGAGCAGGTCTGGTTGGCATGTGGGTGAGATGGGCACACTAAGGAAGTGTGCAGTATAGAAGATGTCAACCCGGCGTCCACATATGCTCTTAGTTCAAGTGCCTGAGGTGCCAAAAATAAAGGGCTGAGCGGTGTGCACTTTGAAATAGAGTTCACTTCTTGGCGGATACATCCAAGTGGCTTGTTGGTGGTCACTTGGCAATGATCCCACGGTGGTACTGACAGCGTAGGTTCGTCAACCAAAGGGGCTTTAGGGGTCATGTAATTCGCTAAGGCAGCAGCCGCAGGAACATTGCTGTGTTTCATCATCCTTGCCTTGCGTCTTTGGTGAATGAGTTCATCTAGCGTATTGAGCTGTGCTTCTGCCTGGAGTGTCGGAATCGGTGTGAACCTTGGAAGGCCTGTGATCACACGCATGGCTTCACGATTAAGAGTTTCCAGTCGCGCCCATTCCGCTTTGGTGAAGTGCTGAAACTGTGCTTGGTACACTAATCGAGGCTGGAATACGGAACATACCAGTTGCCGTGCGATACGAGTTCGGGCTCCGCCACTGCGCTGAGCGATGCGACGAAAAAGATGAAGCATGCTGGAGGCGGTTCTGCGTGCAGACCGAAGCCAGAGTGAGGCCGATCCAGATGCAGAAAATTCTACCCCAAGGACGCGGATTGTAGACGTCTCCGTGAGAACACGACCATCAAGCGTAAGTCGTACAGGGGTTCGGTCAAGCTTGCGGCGCCCCCACTTATTGGCAATGCTCATGTAAGTAGTCTTTTCTTGTGAGAGTGTGAGTCCCACTGAAGTGCACCAGGCAAATTTTGCATCTAGTGCTGCCTGCAGTGCCCGCACTTGATGGTCCAGAGAAGAGTGAGTCGACCACACTGTCACGTCATCAGCATACATCAAAAATTTTAGGTCGGGAATGCTTGATAGCTTCCACGCCATCGGTAGTAGTGCAACGTTGAATAATATTGGCGCAAGCACAGACCCCTGTGGCACTCCACGCTGTGTGTTGAAGCGGCCGTAGCTGTTACCTAAGATGCGGACGGTAAAGGAGCGCTCTTGAAGAAAGGAATTGATGAATTCGCGGACACGACCAGGCAAGTGAATCCATTGAAGAACCTCAAGGATTGCTTCGTGGCTTACGTTATCATAGGCTCGATGTATGTCCATTGCAATCAAAGTTCGTACACGGTGTGAGCGGCCACCTATAAGCATCGCAGAGGAGAGGTACTCTAGGCCATCCTCGGTTCCAAGTTGAGGCCGAAATGCAATCTGGGCGGGATGGTACCACTTGAAGTGTTCCAGCCACCATGTAAGGCGCGTAGCCACCATTCGCTCGATGAGTTTACATAACGTTGCAGTAAGCGCAATTGGTCGCAGATTTTCGAGAATGCCAGGGGGTTTGCCTTGTTTCGGTATGGCTACAACAACCGCATATTTCCATGACTCAGGGACTTCTCCCGATACCCAGACACTATTAAGAGTATCTAGAAGCCACAAAAGTGCCGGCCCTTCCATGTTTTTGTATACTTCATATGGTATCCCATCAAAGCCTGGAGCTGTCCGAGGTTTAGCCTTGTCGATCGCCGCCAACAACTCGGCCATAGTAAACGCTGACTCCATACCTTCGAGATGTTCGTCGCTTGGGACTGCTCCCGCCTGTGTCCGAATGAAGAACGGGCGTGTGAAGGCGGCTGGCGCACTGTCGAAGTTCGGATACAGGGATCTTGCAACCTCTGCTGCAAAGAGAGCAGGATCTTTCCCAGACGCCAGGCACGCACTGGATACTGAATCGGGTACTCGTGCACCTCGTTCCATCGCCCGAAAGGTACGCCAGATCGAATAGGTCGTCAAAGAAGGGCCAAGCGACGCACACCATTGCATCCAGTTGCTTCTAGAAAGACGCTTTTCATGTCTGCGGGCCACTGCAGTCAGTCGGTTGAGGTTGTACCGATCCACAAAAGAATCTGGGGAGCGGGAAAGAGCGTTCTCTGCACGACGACGCTCTGCCCACAAGCGTAGCAGTTGTAGATCAGGTGTGGGGCGGCGCTCGTCGACCCAAGAAATCACGGTAGCTTTGGAAACTATAGTTCGAATGGCATCTAATGGATCCTCGCTAGCGGCCGCTGCAGTTGCTGATATCCACTCATTTAGCTTAGAGCGGAATAAATCCCAATTCGTGACCTGGCATTTACGGCGCAAACCTTGTGTTCTATCCGTGTGCAGTCCTACGTGTATGGGGTAATGGTCACTACCCCAACAATCTGGTTCTTGTTTCCACCTGACTGATGCATGGCCAAGCCACCAAGTGAGGTCGGGAGAGTAAGCAGGAACACCCGCATGATCGCGGCGTCGCGTTGGTGCGTCTGGTGAGTTCAGCAGCTCGAATTGTGCGTCCACGAATGTTTCCATCACAATTTGACCCCTTTGACTCGTAGTGGGGTAGCCCCAGGCCATATGCGGCGCATTGAAGTCCCCCGCCACTAATATTGGTCGACCAGAGTACGCCTGCCGCAGATGTCGCAACCACCCGAGATTAATGTGCGAGTTCTGTCCACTGTATGGACGCACATAACAGGACACCAGGATCACGTCAGTGCAATGCAGTCGAACCAACACGGCAACCACTTCCTGCCACCGATTGCACCATTGTGTCAAGGGGATGGGTGACTGTGCAAATTTGGTGGTGACATACACAGCCACTTTTCCAGGGGTACAATCTGGAGCGCCGCGCTTGTCTACAATAGAGGGGTCAGCATATGCTTTAAAACCATAGAGGCGCGGCAATGAATTGGTCTCCTGTAGAAGCAATGCCCACACAGACAGTTTGTTCATGCGCATTCGCTGATGAAGCTCGCCAACCTTTGTTTTCAAACCGCGGCAATTCCAATGTAGAACGCCAGGGAGAGACTGGTTGTTCACCTGGGAAGTCAGTTTGGAAGATTAGCTGCTAACACCGCCGTTATGTTTTGTAGCTGTTTGACTACAAACTGCAGCAGTTCCGTTGCGGGACAAGGTACCATGGGAGACAGGCACAGGCTGAGACTGGTGACACTGAAGACGCTCCTGCTCACACGCTTGTGTGCTAAGGTGGTGTTCGGATGATCGAGTGGTGCGCTGACGTATTGCTGCACGACGCTGCGTCAGACGACGGACTTCTTCTTGCAGCGATGTCAAGCGTTGATCCAGCTCAGCCAAGGTGGGATCCGAATCAATTTCCTCGTTCGAAGATGGCGTGACCACATCTCGTTTGTTTTTGGGACGTCTCTGTTTTAATGCCTCGCAGTATGTCAAGTGATTAGGAGGCGTAAGAAAAGTTTCTGCTTGAGTGTCATGCTCGTCCTCTTCTTCTTCAAGTAGTGCAAAACGATTGGTTGTGAGCACTGCATTAGTAGCGCCTGGGTTAGATGTCTTGGAGTTTTTGCGGTGTGCCTTCCGCTTAGCTTTCGTGGCTTGTTGCTTTGTGGGGCAAGACTTGTCTGTTATGTCATGGTCATTTGATTTACACAAGCCACACTTATACGCAGGAGCATCGCCCGCTGCCATGTTGGAGTCAACTCCATACGGACACGAAGAGCGCATATGTCCAGTACGGAAGCAACTGTAGCAATGAACCACTGATGGCCGGTAGGGACGAAATTGCAGTAAGCATCCATAGTAAATAATACGCTCGGGGGGAGTTGGAGGACCCCTCAGAGTGACGAGACACGTTCGACCTTTGCCCATGTAACGAGCACTAATCACTTGATGCGAGGCACAAGCTATACTCTTCACCAGCTCCTCTGGGCTTTCACCCATATCCACGCCGGTGACAACATAGCGGCGAAGGTCGGTGCCCGACGTCAGATAGGCTTGTACGGGTACTGTTGTTTCTTCAGACGTGGCCACAGCCTGCAGCGTACGTAGGCGATCCACATCCTGGAGGGAACGCACCCAGACCGATACAGTGTTCGTGGATTTGTGGATGGCAAACCCTTGAAAGTTACTTGTCTTGAGACAGGAATTCAATGCCTGTTGACGTGCACGGTTTGAGAACGATGCAACATCGAAGCAAGCTAGGGGCTTAACGGCCACTTTGTAAACAGGCCCCGAAGCACGGAACGCGGGGAACTCATCGTTAGGAGCAACGCAACTCCGTTTAGACGCCGGAGGAGCCACCAACGCAGCAGATGCGGGAGACGAAGCGTCTATTCGGCGTTTTCCAGAGCCAGAGGCACTCGGTTCCTTATGCGTCGGCGTACAAGCGTTCATATCGGCAGTCGTTCCCTGAGCACAGCCCTGCGTTTCGGTCACTACTGAAGCTGCCTCACAGTTCAATGTCATTGCTGTAGCACACAAGTGACGAAGGACTGCTGGACGCGAGACGAACGCACCTTGTTGAGCTCGGGTCTGTCCGCCGCTGCTGCCGGAGGTTAGGCTTTAGTCCCACCTCGGTGTCTTCGTTGACCCGGGGCTACCCCCAGGGCATTCTGATGGCTTGCTGACCACTCGAAGAGGTGCCAGGAGTTGTCTTGATGCCACACAATGCACAGGGACACGATAGCAAGAGTATAATTACAGAACGGTTCCGAAAATCACAGCGTGAAACACTGGCTACCAGTCGCCGACGCGCAGGTTGCCAGCCTCCCGGATGTTCTTGAGAGGCGCCCAGCCAGCGAACGGTCGAGAGTGAGGCGCGAGCGGACGGGAGAGTGGGGCGCCAGCGTTCTCGGCTAGGCGTTGGCGTTTCACAGCGGCGTCTCGAGCACACATTTCCGGATGTTCTTGACAGGCGCCCAGCCAGCGAACGGTCGAGAGTGAGGCGCGAGCGGACGGGAGAGTGGGGCGCCAGCGTTCTCGGCTCGGCGTTGGCGTTTCACAGCGGCGTCTCGAGCACACATTTCCGGATGTTCTTGAGAGGCGCCCAGCCAGCGAACGGTCGAGAGTGGGGCGCGAGCGCACGGGAGAGTGGGGCGCCAGCGTTTTCGGCTCGGCGTTGGCGTTTCACAGCGGCGTCTCGAGCACACATTTCCGGATGTTCTTGAGAGGCGCCCAGTCAGCGAACGGTCGAGAGTGAGGCGCGAGCGGACGGGAGAGTGGGGCGCCAGCGTTCTCGGCTAGGCGTTGGCGTTTCACAGCGGCGTCTCGAGCACACATTTCCGGATGTTCTTGAGAGGCGCGCAGCCAGTGAACGGTCGAGAGTGAGGCGCGAGCGGACGGGAGAGTGGGGCGCAGGGAGGACAGAGAGCAAACGGCGAGAGAAGGAGCGGTGAAGCACTGCACCTACCCTCTCCTACACTCTCTCGCACCACATCCTCCGGTTGCTAGGGGCGAGGATAAGCGCGCGCGCCCGCAGCTGTTGCTATGGGAGAGGGCACCGCGGACAACGCCGGACTAGAGTCAAGGCTCTGATATACTCCAGCGTAACGTCGACGCGCGCGTGTGCGCATCACGGCGACGTGACGTCCGCAAAAAACAGCCCTCTATAGTCCGGCGTCGGCTGACCGCCGACGCAGCCGACGGCTGCTGGCGCGCTAAGGCGTCGCTCGGCGCCGAATAAATCCTGCTGCATTTCGCGCCGGCCGCGCCGGACTCGCATGTACAGTAACCTGCTTCGTGGGCTGTTTCGTCAGTTCCCGACGGGTGGCTCGAGCGTTCTTCGCTTTACTGCGCATGCACTCCTCTAGATGCGATCGAACCGGCGCGTTGGAGCCGGCTCGACTGTAGCGGAGACCAATTTGCGCCTGGCGTAGCGTCGCCGGCTCGGCGTGACGAAACGCAAGGTCCTCGCGGGCGCTCGCGTCGGACGTCGGAGTATAATAGAGTCTTCACCGTATATGCTACCTTTAGGTAGCAGAGTTGCGCATAGGTCTGGCTAGCAACCACAGCTATGCGGCGAAGCTGCACTCTCTTTTTCAAGGCGTCATGCCTGCCGTGTCGCGTATCGACATGCTTGGCGTGTCCAAGACCGGTGATTAATTTGACTGTCGATGACTAGTGTGAATCCAGTTCACTGCTGCGGCGGCGTGAAAAAATACAAAAATGTGCTCGAGCGTCAGCTTCTCCGCAACGCATGGTTGCTCGCGGCGTTTGGAAGACACGCGCAACTCTGCTCCATAAAGGTAGCATATACAGTAACTCTACGCCGGACGCCTGACATAGCCCGACTAAGAAATGCATTCGCATTTAAAACGTCCCCCTCGGGGGTAGAGTGGTTATGGTGCTCGGCTAGTGACCCGAAAGTCGCGGGTTCGATCCGGGTCGCGGCGGTCGCATTTCGGTGGAGGCGAAATGCTAGAGGCCCGTGTACTGTGCGATGTCAGTGCAGGAACGCCAGTTGGGCGAAATTCATGGAGTCCTCCACTACGGCGTGCCTAATAGTCATATCGTGGTTTTGGCACGTGAAGCCACAGATATTATTAATTATGAAAGAGACAAAAAAAGGACACAGTGGATCTGGCGCACAAAATGCAAAACAGTATTGGAAATACTCAATAACATGTGCATGAAGTTGGGCATGCAAAAAAATAAGCTACAGAAAAAGAAATTACAGATACAAAAAAGGAAGAACGCACAAATACTGCGCGTATGAAAATTTTTATGGCATATCACACAACAATGTATTTATCGTTTTTATAAGGACTCAAGGTGCAATTCGAGTGCCGATACAAATGCGGCCACAGATTGTGAGGACGAAATGTCAGCAATAAAAAATTCGGCATATCCCACGTACCGTGGAAGTCAATGTTATGCGAAGCATGCGGCGGGAAGGTGACTGTGGCATAGTTTGTTTTACTGAGCGAAACGTTACGAAATGATGCTAAATATTTGTATAAATTTTATACGCACACATATATGCTGAAGAGCCGCATATGTGGTAAAGAGCAGTTGTTTAAAGTTGGGTAGCGCTGCCAATGGCAACGTGGGTATTACCAACACCTGAAGCGGTAAGCTGATATGTAGTGCTTATACTTGTCCGTTATCGTGGAGTAAGCACGCACGTTTCACGAACCCTTGTGCATGTGTGGAAGGGGTTCCTAACAGTTCTTGAACAAGATCATCATCACCGTGATCAGTGAGCACTAGACGCTGGTCATGACTTGTTATCGGATCCGGTCGCCATCGCGGTTGCGAGGGGTCCATGTGTAGTGAAGTATGAGTTATAGTAGAGCTGTTAGGAATCGTGGATGCCTCGGTCATTTCGTCGACAAATTGTCTGTATATAGAGAGGCGGCGACATGTCGGAATCTGAAGTCACCCATCGCGTTGGTGAGTTTTAGGCCGTTGAGGCTGGTAGGCCTGGATAGGGCCACGTAGACCAACATCAGTGGATGGCGCTTGTGGTATTCGTAGGCTACCTGGGCGTATGTGACCTACGTAGCCTAGTCTACAAAGCGGCTGTCAATCAATCTGTCATCATCCTCGGTCAGCATGAGACCATCGCCCAGCCTCGTAAGAAATGAAGAGGATTCTGGCGGACTAAGTGCACTTTACGCTGCGATGATGTGAATATAGTACGTAACTTTCGTTAATGTATTCCTCAGGGGTAGAGCAATGCTTCAATATAGCTTGCTGAATCATAGGAATACAAATGTAACGCTGATTAGATGCTATAAAAGCGCAGCCAACACTGGAACCACGGACGTTAATCTGATATGACGCGAGTATTGTAGGACTACATATGTAGTGTTCGTTGCTTTCTTGTAAAATTAGATAGCCAGCACCACAACCACAACTGATGTTGCACCGACATTACGCCTGCATAGGCTGTTATTCCAAACCAGTTTGTAGACCTGGCGTGGCTTTGTGGTAGAATACCTAATTGCCACGCAGAATGCTTGGGTTCGATTGCTGCTTGGATTCTGATTTTTATTCTCTCTATTCGTCGGGTCAACGCTGCCGATGTCGGTTTTTCTTAAACGATCCGCATTTAAATTACTTATGTCTGTTCTCGCCGTTCCTGGGTAGATATAAACTGTCAGTCACATGTGGCGCATACCCGTACACCGTGGCCGGTGGTAAACGGGTATGTGCCACACGTGTCTGGAGGAAAGGGTTTGACGACTCACGCGACAGGATTTTCATGCTATTCATGTCATGACCACACAGTCATATTCGCCAAGTCCTCTTACCTTCTCACGCTAATTTTGGTCTACACCAAGTTAAGGAGGCGATCAGGAGAGCACCCAGACGTAGGCGGCTAGATAGATAGATAGATAGATAGATAGATAGATAGTAACGCTCAGGTTCGCTAAGAAATGCTTCGCATTTAATAATGATAAAGAAGCTTTCATTTCATTATAGCAGGATATTTGCACCACACAGCCCATCGGCCCTTTATCCTGCGAACAATTTGGATGATTCCAATTAGAATAAAGGAGTATATTGTTCGTAAATTTAGCAAAATAAGCCACCCTAATCGCGCTTAGGTAGCCGCGGAACGCTAAGATGCGTGTGTTGAGATACATATACTGCTTCCGCTGCAGGCATGTACACAAATATTTCAAGCAATTATTTGTGTACTTGCAATGCAGAGTTTACAGGAAAGTTCAGTAAGGCTTTGAACTTAACTCTGTCGTTTCCGGCGTAAGGAAGAGAATTCGTTTTCAACATAACGGAGTCTACGCCTAGCTCTAGCGCATACCACATGCACAGGCCGTCAGCTTACATGAATTACATGCTCCCTTAATAAACATTTAGGCAACAACAGCACTAAAAGCTGTCTAAGCTTCAAGAAGGAAAAGAAGAATAAAAAGCTCGCTAGTGCACTTATTTCCGGACGCATCCGCGCACCAAAGAGCGTCCTGTAGCTCGTTTTGCATGCTGCCTAGGTGCGGCGGGAGGCGCAATGGCGGCCGTCGTAGCAGATGACGCGACTGTCCTCAACCTCGGTGAAGCGCGCGGGCATCAAGGCACCCTATAGATAAAACGAAAGCGTATCGCCGGCGTCTGGTTCTCCCCGGTTTGGCTCGAAACCGGATATGACGTGCACTTAGGGAGGTACTCTCTGCCCCTAGACAGCTACTACTGTAGCTAGGGAACGATCCCACGATTCCTCTGCCTTGTCCCCAGCCATAGCCTTACCCGGCCTTTACTGTCAGACTCGGTACCCGGGCCGGCCTTGCGCCTACACGTGGAGTTATGCCTCCTTTACGCGGTGTGGTAATAGAAGAGGGGACAGCCAGGTGAAATTCATCTGCACGAGTCGCCTTCCCTTGACAACGTCCGTCGAGACCTACACATTTAATTTTGGTGGTTTCGACGCTGTGCGCATGGCTGAGCCTGTCTATGCGATGTGCTTCCAGCGCGTGAATTTTGCAGTCATGTTGGTTGAAATGATCTTTGTAATGCCAACGCGGAGCATCAGGAGATATGAGACAATATCAGGGTAAGTATTCTGAAATTATCAGATGATTGGCGCCAGTTGCTGAAGGTTGTATTTTCTTTACATTTCAGGAGTCAGTTGTACGTAAGCTGACGCCTGCGCTGAAGCGCTTGCCGTGTGTTCAAATCTTGAACGCCGAGGTAAGTTTACGCCGGTATGCTGCTGCGAGCCGCTGAGCGGTCTTGGTTTACCGTACAGTAAAAACGGAAATGCCGTACCGTCGTGGCGGCACGCAGCTTTTAGTTGCGAAGCAGCTTCTGCGCTGGACTTTGTCCGTAGTTCTATTGGCGACCGTCCGCTTTCTAAAACCTACCATAGCCATCTGTAACATATCGATCGCGCGCTCGCGCGAAGGTGAAGTCTTCCTCTTCTTCTTCGGCCGCCTTGATGGTGATACGTGCAGAGCGCGCGCTCGCGCCAAGGAGGAGTCTTCTTCCTCTTGTTCTTCGACCACCTTGATGATGATACGTGCAGAGCACTTTAGGGGCCCGGGCTGCCGTATGCTGTCCTAGCTTGGCGTAACGCAGACGTGTGCTGGCACAGGCTAGAGCGTTCAGGCCTGTGTAAGGGGCTGGGTAATACGCCGTGGCCTCTCCCCTTACACTCTCTCAGCAATCACGTGATGGCGTCGGGGAACGAGATTCTCCAGACGCTCGATGAACCCGCGTGGCGTGCTCCAACAAGTGTTCGGGACGAGTAACAGCAAGAGCAACTACAGTGAATTCATGGCGTGCTCCACATGCTTGGACGCGTTAACATCGGGCAAGGTGCCGGTGATGAACGGAACTTTAACCCTTTCGGCCCTGGCGTCCTATAAAAAGGACACGAAGAAAGTTTGCTATAAATTGTGACATAAATTACTAAAAAAATTCAAAGATGTGTCTGTGGTATCCCCAATACACCTCTGCAAACATAGGTAGTAGTACTTCCATTATCGTCTTTCTTGGAAGTCTGCAATGCTGAAAACAAGACGGCGGAAGGTGAAAAAGACGACAAACGCCGCAGCCAAATATTTGATGACATTTTACTGAATAACTATTTTTTCTGTAGCTATCGTAATTTTCTCTGTTTTTTCTAAAGTGCTTGACGGCTTATTTAAAAAGCGAGCCTTCCCTAACACTTCTGCTTAGGCCGCTGCAATGAGAAACCTTCACGTCCTAAATATAGGACACCAGGGCTTAGTGGTTGCGAGATCTTTAAATGCATTGCATGATGACCCGGAGCCGTAGAGCTCGTGTCTGCTTCCAATTTCTTGTTATTCTCCTTGGGAAATCAGCCTGTATTTCTTGCTAATTTGCAAGGGGGTACCAACAGCGAGATTGTACATAATTGATCTGAATACGTTTGCTGCAGCGTAAGAATGGTGCATGAGAGGGCTTGAAGATAACGAGGATGAAATGCAGTTCCATCAGCTTACCCATGCAGGCACGGGCGACAATAATTGCGGCGCACCAAAGGAGGATTCGGTAACTTATTATGATGTTAGATCTTACAAGGTGTCCAGTAATTAGATAATGGTCATTCAAGTGCATTGAATAGCACTGTGTCACGAGTACAAAAACTTACCTTTGGACCTTAAAAATGCAGTAACGAATATATGGTTGCTGGCATGCTAGCTTCACAACAATTTCAGGTGTAAGCAGAGTAAAATAAATGGCAATATCGAAATTCACCATATTTCCCTTCACAAACACTAAGTCCTGGTGTCCTATATATAGACCAGAACACAGCGAATTCCATGCGTAGCGTCATATCGGCATCGCGCGTCGCGCTATCTATCGCAAACTCGACGAAGCAACGCCCCTGGACTGCTATGCCAGCAGACGCTACACAGAGCAAACGCGGAACTCCCGAAACTCAGCCCGTCGGAGAGCGTGTGTCGCGTTTTTTCTAGCCTGGACATTTTCGCCGTTTTTATTAGAACATCAAGAACACCTTGCTCATGCAAGTCCACAATATATACGCTTTATATACGTGCTGAGCAGGATGCGGAAGCAATCTTGTCAGGTACGTACGCTGTTACATTTGTAAATAAAGCTTCCCCGCTGTAGTACGTGTGAGTCGTAATTACAGTGCAGCTCGCGAAAGAGTGAAACGATGCTTTGTTGCCGCATATTACAAGTTGCGCACAATGTTTTGTGAAAACTTGTCATTTTAACATGCATCGCATAATAATTAGAGTAGGCGTTGCGCGTAGTTTCGCAGAACGTAATTTTTGTTCCACAAGCGCTCTTACAATAATGCGTCTTGCTCACAAAAGCGTGCTATCAGAGAGTACCACCTGCAGTGACATTCATCGATCCCTTTTGGAAGCTATCTGCGCGATTTTAATCCTGTAACGATGATGATTTACACGCGAAACTACGCTACTCTAAGTTAAGCCGATATTGAAGTGGGCGGAATCCAGCTGTCTCTTATTAAATGTGTGCTGTGTAAATATGCAAAAAATTTAGCTGCTTGAACTAGCGCTACGCCTGCGACGTAAAGGACACTGGCGCGAGTACTGTTTACTTACGTGCCAACATATGTATTATGCGCAGCTGGATGCCCCGTGTCCAAATAAATTTGGAAACGTCAAACACTGAAATGAAAGCGCGAAATTCTGGCCAGCTGTTGAGGAACACCGTACCATTTACTACCTTTAAAGGCGAAAGCTTGTAACCTTGAAGGCGTGGACGCCATCAAACGCACTAAAGCTTGATAATACGTTGAAAGTGGCAAAGCATGCTGATTGCTTGTGCTCGAAAGCACTACTTTGCACTTCATTTTCGTCAAAGGAAACGCTTAAGGATATGAAGTATTATCTTTCATGAAACACTCGACTGGACATATCACATAAACAAAGTTCGCACCGATCTTTCACGCTCAATTGGAGTAATCGGGAAAATCAGATGTTTTTTGCCAATTTGGGTAACCAAGCAACTGTATTATTCTTTAGTATACTCGCGTATTCATTACTGTTTATTAATATGGGGAACGACTACTAAAACAAACAAAGAAAGCATCTATAAATTACAGAAGAGAATAGTACGGATAATCGAAGGTGTTCGCCCTAGAACGCATTCTACTCCGCTCTTTCACAAGCACAACATATTAACCTTTGAGAACATCTTATACAAAAAAATAGCGGCAGTTATATATGATAAATTGAAGTCTAACGCGGTGGCATTTCACGATACATATTCTCGAAGGCATCATACATACAGCTTTAGACGCATCACATACTGCAGTGAAAGAATACGGACAAACTACGGTACACAAAAGCTGACGCATATGATCCCTAAACTACTGAATGTACATGCCACAATTACCACCATCGTGCAAGAGAGCCGCTCAGAAATTGCGTTTAAAAAGAAAATACACACGTATCTACTAATGCTTCAAAAGTTATTTTTTTTCTAGGTGGCATCTCTCAAGTTGTTAAAATTGACGTGCATCTGTCACATTTTCATTTGGTGAATAGTAATAGCATGGTTTTGTATTCAACAAGTCTGGATATTTGCACATATTCCTTGCTTTTTCTCTATAAAGAAATGTTATAATACGCTATTGTTATCAACTGAGTCTTGCAAACAGGCCTCGGAATGTTAATGTTCTTCTAACGATGTTTTATGTACTGTTATCAAAAATTGTGTAACTGTGGCTGATTGTATCGTTTCTAATTTTTTAACATGTATACATCACTGATCATTGTGCACTTAATTGACTGGGACGGGTTACAGCACTTTGTCAGGCATTAAATTGCCTTTTTGCTAACCCTGCTCCTTATCTGACATATATGATCAATGTACAGCACACTGTACTCTGTAAGTGCACCCCCACACAAAGCTCACGCCTGCCTTCAACCCAGCTGCGTGTCACGCAAATTAGGTTCGTAAAATGAAATAGGTGGACATCACACAGCAGAATACACGCAGTTAGTGTACTTACTCGCGCATTTTCACTAGGCTCCTAGTTTTTCTTCTTGAATCACAGTTATCCATTCGCGGCGAAGCTCAAAACTCCGCGCCGGCGCTATTCCCGTGGCGCGTCATGATCGCCGCAGACAACGCTAAGTAATATCCCCCTGTTGCGCTGCCTGTTTTGGCATCCAAAGACGACGCAGTAGCGCCCAGACGAGCTCTTATACGCAGAAGCGGCGTGAACGGGTACTTTTTCGCCATTTAAAGCCTGAGAACTGCAGCTTGCCCTGTTTACTTGGTGCAACCCGCGCGCGCCTTGGCAGTCCGGCCAGCTCGGCTTCTGGGTGCGAGAGTATCCGCTCTGCTCGCCAGCAGCCTGGGTGCGAGACAGGCGTGCTCTGGTGTATAGGACATGGCGCTATTTTTCTCATACACTGATGGGATGCTCAGGAAGGATGATTTTCGTGATCTTGAGGTGATAAAAAAGCAATCTCAGCAAGACAAAAAATTATCTACCCATCACAAAAATTCAGGGCTGAAAGGGTCAAGTCACCCATGCGCTCCTTCGCATCCCCACATGGTTCCCTTTAGTGGGAGACGGTGAAAGGTTTTTTAAAAACCTGTTAGCCGTGCTAGTTGCTCATTCCGTGCGTTAAAGTGATGAAATAAAGGCCTTGAGGATTAAAATACCAACATGCTGACAATGACCGTACGGCATGACACTGCGCGATGGCACCTCCATAACTGCGCTAGGGTAGACTGAGCAGAGGTGAAAACGGCACAAGGGAATAACTTCATCAAGCACGTGACATACTAGGCACTTCGTGGCGACACGGGGAAAATTGGGGCAAATTCAAGACTGACTTAGGGAAAGAATCATCAAGATGACGTGATAGCATCAGGTCACGTGGGTGACGTGGTAGTGACGTCATACATTGTTCGCGACGGGAGCCGGACTGCGGCAAGAGGCATGTATTCAGACTAGGGCACCTCGATGTGTACGCCACCGGCGTCGCTGCATCGAGGCACATTAGTACAGACGAACACATGGCGTGTTCTCGTGGCGTCGTATGAAAGGCCGGGTTGGCGGCGTTTCATAAAAGTTTTCCGCAGAATCTTAGGTTTTGCTGCTTCATAGCATGACGTAGGTCACACTGCAAGCCACGTGAGCGCGTCCGCAATAATAGCTCTTGGTGTAGCCGTCTGTAATAAGACGTCATAGTCTTTCTCCAAAACGTCTCGTCAACCAATCGCGTTTGTCAGTTGTATCGTTGCATAATGGCATGCGCTAGTGACGTCTCCAGTTGTTCTTTGGACACACCGTGGGTCGGAAGCCTTTTGTGTTTGTACATTCCAAAGAGGAGCATTGGTATTGCGAGGAACGTCCGCGCTCCAAGAAGCGCGACTGTGCGCGTCGCCGTCGAGCCATTGCCACCTACGACGATCGAGCAAGTGAAAGAAAGCGCACGCGCCATGCCTCGCCGTCGGAACTCTTCCCCATCTTCGCTGATCTTCCCTCTTCACAAACAGTTGAAAGGGCTCTATTTCATTTTTGGCAGCACATTTTGTACTCCTTTGTAAGTGCTATCGACTGGTTGGGCTGTGCTTTAGGCTCTCTTCTAGCCGGTTCTGATTTCCTATCTAATTTACACGCTTCGGCGTGCGCCTTGGTTAACGAACTAATACGGCGATTCGGGCGAGTTGGTATACTAGCGTCTCCTGGTAAATGTGCAGCGCGGCACAGACGAAGAACAATAAACGCTCATGTCATCCGTTTCTTGTCCTTCAATTGTGCCGTGATGCACATTTACCCGAAGATTGGTTAACGCGTCGCATGGATAACTTGTTTCACCTGAAGTGGTGAACGCTAAAGTGGTGAACGTAGTCAGCGTCGTCGCTACAGATCTTTCTTATACGCCTCGCCTGTCCGACCAGGAAGGCAAAGATATCTAAATCACTAAAACGTAGCCTCACAGAGCCCATAAAGAACCTCGGCACCTGTAGTACTATGATAACCTCACTTAGTATTGTGTCACACAGCAGCGATTAGTTCAGCGTCATATAATATTCAAAGAATATCATTCCTCTTGTGACCAGTACTTTAAACGGCAGCGCAAGAGCGCACCTATTTTTTGTAATAAATTCATTACCCGAAAACGTCGCCGTATGGAGAGGTAAGTGAGAACAAGGACGTGCATGTTATTAAGGCTAGTTTATACATGAATCGTCGTAGTTGGGCGAATTACACGCAGAAGCGCTGACAATTGTGATGACATAGGCAAGCAGGTCGATTGCATTCTTCGGCTGTTTTCTGAATGAGTGATTAGGAGAACAATAGTCAGACACAAACGGAGATCAACCTTATGGTGAGTAGTATAGGTCTCGAGAGCAAGTTAGGAGCCATAACAGTGACGTCTGCCTCCGTCACAATCAAGAGAGCAGGGCAACAGACATGGCGCGAGCTCGAAGCAGACAAAACTAGCGAATGCAAGCGACAGCATCGCGTTTCTTGGGCCACATTTTCATTCCCGCTGAGATTCATGAGATGCCTGCTTGCAGAAGCTACACTGTAAAAAATGGTTGTAAATTTACAGATAAAATACATGAAATTTCTGTACCGCGAAAGAAACTTTCTGTAAATGTGCCATGAAGGAAATCTGTTAAAACGAGAAATCGAAATTTTCTGTTATTCGTGACCTTCAGCAAAACAAACGACTCAAAATTGAACCTCCACAGTTTTAAATAGCTGAAAGATTACAAATGTCCATGAAATAACATTTCATGTTTTTCTGGTTTCTCGTACAATGCTATTTTGATTGATTAATATTCAGAGCCTTTTCTGCGGTTCTACGTTCATTCCTCGCGGGCCCCTACATTTACAAGATGGCTACCGCTCACGTCGAAGCACGGGTACGCACGGCTGGAGTGTAAAGCCCGGCTACGGCACCCTCCTGCTCCTGCTTTTTGTGCGTCTGTCATTGGAAGGTGGTGGTTGCGTCTAACTAGAGTTCCTTACAGCAAGGTCTCGATGTTATGCCTGCCCGCTTTCGAAATTCGCTCTAGCGTAGTTTCTAATTCAGCTTTGCGTCAGCAGCGCGCGCGACCACAACGTTGTGCGGGAGCCGGAATTCCTGCCATGCTTTGGTAGAAATACTGATGAGGCTTTGTAAGTGGTGCATGAGAGAACGCCTGCTGTTGTACCACATTTATTTCTTTGCTGGTAGCGGCAGCCTACGTCATAGTATGCGAATTTGTACTTGGACGGTTGCAGAGCACTTACTACAGCGTTCGCCGCGCACTTCATGTGCGTTCTCTGCGGGCAGTCATTAACGAGGTTTCGCTGTGCAGAATAATGACAGGTATTTGTTCACCTTACCCGCTTTTTCTTTATTACATAAAACCTGTGTATTCTGTGTTTCTGCACGTATCTTTTTCTTGTAACTTGGCCCGACTTTCTCTAAAAACTAATGAAGTGCGTATGACTCAGTTCAGCTAACCGAGCGACGTTATATAATTATTTTTTTTTAAATGAAAGGACAAACGTTGCTTTTTTGTGTGTTTATCTGCGTGTAATAGGTAGCTTTCTCCTGCATAGTGAACATGGCCCTGAGCAATGACATTGTGGCTTGGTGTACGGCGTTTTGTGTTTTGTAGTGGTCATTGCATGATAGGGTCTGCTTGGTTTCATAATGCTATGTATTTTGAACATTCCTGGCGGGAACGTGCGAACGCATAGCTTCTAGGCGTAGTATCATTCGATGACCTTCCTTACGAAGCATTAAGTTCCTGGCGGAAGATAGATAACCTAGGTAAACCTAGTTTACCGAACGGACGTGTGGGGCACATCCACTCGGTAAACTGATACCTCGAGTGACTAGCCAATGGGACACGGGCTTCACGTGTACACGCGCTTCCTTGCGTCATTGCATTCCGCCTGCGTTGCGGTGGAGCACGTCTTCTCCTCGGTAGGAGAAACTCGGCGCGTTTCGGATTGGCGTGATCCCTGCTGGAGCTCATGTTAGATACGCGTTTGTTATCCGTGGTTTACACGCAACGGCGTGAAGCCGGGAAGACCTCTGGAAAGTGGGCTCAAGTGCGCTCGTAGTACAGGCGGTGAATCGTGGCACATGCCACATGTGATATCTCAGTGGAGCACCAATGCCGACGCCGCTGTTCTAGCCGTTCGTGAAGGCTTATTGTGGACATCGATCGTGACTACCGTTAAAGAATCCCGGTTTCCGAAGAGGCGGACTTTGTTTTTAGTGGCGTATTGAAGGGCGAATGAATCTTTCGTTGGCTCTCGCCCGTTTTGTTCACCAGTGCTTGGCGGCAGTAGTTATTAGACTTCCATCGTCGAATAAAAGTACCGATACAACTTTTGAATAACGCAACCAAGTTACGAGATGTGTTCGTCGCTGAACGCGAAATTTTGTAGCTCTGTGAGGCGCACGTTCTGTCGCGCGTGAGGTTTAGGGCGTCTGAAATCGCAACTTGATGGCTCGCTAGCCCAAATAATGAAATAGTAGACGCGAAGCAACCGTCATTGCGAACGTCATTGCGCATGCATTGTTGATTCCTTGCGTCAACACTTTCTGCAATGGAGGTTCACTGAGCGCGCCCACGTGGTCAGGTGTTATTCGTCTGCATGCTTAGCCTCACGTCCGTGCAAATGCGAATGCCTTTAAAGGCTTTTTGAAAGCATTAGGAATATGGTTCAATTAGTTATAGCATTTAATGTTAAAGATTCATTCTCTCTGAACTGGCAAAAATGTTTGTTACAGTCAGGCATTAGCCTCCTTTCCTTTTCTTTTTATAGCTTTACAGAAGTGCTTACCGTTATAACAGACTTTTCTATTTCTTTCGGTAATTACAGTTTCTTATTTATTTCAGCGATGCATGTCTGCAGTCTCTGTGGTACCACCAAGGCGACTGTGCCACGTTTCATGAAGTGTGCCGCACTGCACAAAAACATGAATGCATTCTGCATGAAGTGCCCATTGGAACAGTACAGAAAAGTGTTCCGAGAATTCCTTCTCCGAGCTAGTGCTACGAGATACCGAGGACGAAACTAGGACTGTAAAGAAAACGAAGAGTCCAAAAGGATTTATATCGTTGTGTGTCATGGAAGCCCAAATTACCGGCGCTAAGACACAACATAATGGATCACGCTAAGTTGGCACTGATGCTATAGTGCCCTAAGGTGCTGCTGCATCTTCAGCTACCAGAAGGTAAGAGGATTATTTGACAGTGGCCTGCTCCTCAAATTGTTCGCTGCTTTAATTTACCTTCTATTATTGAGAGCATTTATTTATTTTTATTTTATATCACATCTAAAATGTCTGTAGTTCAATAAAAATATTGGCAAACTTTTTAATTGTCTTCGTATGCTTGTTTGAACTCCAGGGTAGAGGAGTTTTAATGGCTACTTATCGCATAATTAACTTCATAACTTTTGATCATTGCAGGCAAGTACAAGTGAAGATAACGTCGAAGACGTGCCATGCTCCCCTTTCATCATTGGCAAAGGTATTTTTATGGATACTTGGAGTTCACACAAAGGTAAAACTTAATGTGATTTTTCTGACTTTTTGGACAAGATTCATGCAACTAACTTAGATCAAGCCACATTAGATAGTACAAAAGTAGACAAGTACTGGGGAATTTCCAATATCTGATACTACACTCCCATTTGGCTAAGCCAGTGAGGGTTCTGATGGAAGGAATGACCAAATAGAAATGTTCAGCTTAAGTGTAAAACTGTCTACGGGAATTCTGAGCTGTCATACAAGATTTTAAATAATGATAGTATATAGAACGGTTGACGTGTGAAGTATTTTTAATCACTGTTTAATGAGGATTTCGAAGGGGCACCAAGTAACATGAAAATTTTCATTGATTTAAATAAGAGCTAGCACTTTTTTATGCAGTTCTGCTGCCGGAGCAAGGTGTGTGTCCGGGCTAGTTGGTATACCATAATTGTGAGCACAACGCAGAAAGAGAAAGAGGCACAATAAACAAAAGACCGACGAGGATTGGCGCGGTCAAGCGAGAATTCCCTGTAAGCAAAATAGGCACAGATTGCATCAGCGACACGTCTATAGGCTTATTTCGCATATATAGCTACACTAGACTTTTTCATATCTCTTATTGTTTGCAATGGAGAACATGTGCACGCATGCGCTTTAGGATGAGTATGTTCTTTCCCTGATTGTCTGTGGCAATGCCATAAAATCCGTGGTGAAAATTGTGCCCGTGGTGTACCGTCATCCACTTTGTCCGGGTCTATCACACTACAATGGTTTCAGTGTAATTTTTAGCAGATCTAAACTTTGAAACCAATAGTGCCTACCATGCAATCATGCGTGTGCACTTAGAAAAATAGGATAGCTCGGAGGTGTTTTCTGGTCCCAGCAAGCACATGCATTGTTTAATAACACCTTTTTTTTGTTTAAAGGCATGGTAGCTTTGTTTTTACTTTGGGCTATGCGCGCACAATGTCACAAAGCTCATACATGGTGGAAGCTGTTGAAGGTGAGGACCTTCAGCGGCACATCCGCAAGTTGACATAAAACTCGCTTGTTACATTCCGATGGAGAAACGATCAGTTGCCGGCCAATTTTTCGGTGACAAAATGATCATCACGTGGGCGTGGTGGTGTTGCTCGCGGAGGTACGTAATAAGGGATGGGTTGAGAAAACGTTTCGGCGTAATACACGGGGTCATGGGCCGCGGTTTCATTGTGAACGATAAACTTAATGACAGGAATCGTGGCTTTTACTCTTATGCAAAATAGGTACTGGACTTGCACATTCATCAAGAAAAATAAAATGCATTGATATAATAGTCATTTGTTTATTTTTTCTTGATACTCTAGATAATTTTGCACTCGGTTAATTCAGACGTTTTTTCCGGACCCGTGAAATCCGAATTAATGAGCCCTTACTGTATTTGAGTGAGTGTTTAAAAGCACATGAACCTTGCTCTGTGAGGAGCAGTATTTCCTTTCAAGTCCTTACGTTGCAATAAATGACATTGTATGAACCATAATGTACTTTTATAGAAATGAATCTCCATCTGGATCATGAGGTTTCTTTTTTCTTTTGATTCCACACAGCACACCTTATATAGGCAATGCGAGGGTTTCTTGAGAGCTCTACCAACATAATCAATGTTGTTCTCAGTGTGGCCAATTATGTTCAGCATAATCATGCAACCGCCTGGTGCACATAAAAATATCATTATTCGTTTTTAGGGCAGCCGCCGCACTCAACCCTGACAGAGGGAGCAAGGTCGAGAAGTCAAGGAAGCACCGCTGCCTCACACCACAAATGACCAACTTAAAGCTCTGCGAGACTATGAATGCTAAGTGTTTCAACGAAAAAATTTTAGTGTCATTATGAATATACCGTATTTACTTGAATCTAAGCCGAATTTTTATCGAAAAAATGATGTGCGAAAGTGGGGGGGGGGGGGTGTCGGCTTAGATTCGAGTATAATGCTTAAGCTTTATATTTCTGGCCTGGTGCATTTCGGGGTCG